>NC_060187.1:7334396-7614396 GCF_021184085.1 Oncorhynchus gorbuscha | reverse complement strand
TACTTCACCACCATGGCCTATTTATTATCTTAACTCCCTTATCTTACCTCGTTTGCACATGTTGTATATAGATTTACCTACTGTATTATTGACTGTATGTTTGTTTATTCCATGTGTAACTCTGTGTTGTTGTTTGTGTCGAACTGCTTTGCTTTATCTTGGCCAGGCCACAGTTGTAAATGAGAACTTGTTCTCAACTATCCTACCTGGTTAAATAAAGGTGAAATAAAAAAAAAAAAAAGACTACCCAGCTAACAAGCCAAGTCAGCTGCCTGCTTCTTTGCATGTGATTGGCTGTGGTTTTGGGGCAGCGAGGCAGACAGGGCTGACTGTCAGGCATCGTTCAGGGCTTAAATGCCCCATGAGAGCATTGCGACCAACGCAGCCACAGGGATCCTTGATGACTGAGGTGGTTATCGTGCATCTGGTACTTTTGATGATCTTCTGATCTTGACAAAACAACATTTGTTATGTCGTTATCACAAGAAGATTATATTGTGATCTTGACAAAACAACATTTGTTATGTTATCACAAGATTATATTGTGATCTTGACAAAACAACATTTGTTATGTTATCACAAGATTATATTGTGATCTTGACAAAACAACATTTGTTATGTTATCACAAGATTATATTGTGATCTTGAACAAAACAACATTTGTTATGTCGTTATCATGCTAAAAATAAGTTGTGAATAGACATAACGAGGGACATTTTATTTGTATTCATATGTTCTCTATGGACTTACCGTAGCTGCTGAGAAAACACTATGAAAAAAAAAAAAAAACAAAGTTGACTCCTCCTGCCAGCCTCAGCAACACCCGTAGGCAGGGCAGATTGGGATTGGTACCAGTGCCAGGCTGTGTTTACCAGAGCCTATTGCAGCATTTCATAGGTAGGACTGCCAATGGTCCAATGGTTTGCAGGTAAACTAACATTACCTGTGAATTTTCAAGAGAGACTTGTGTGGTTCAGGCCAGAGGGGGTCTACTAGCTTACAGGGGGATGGGGTTGGGGCCAGGCTTGGAGTAATAAGTCATTTTAATACGATCAGTAACGGTAAGTGATGTCATAGGATGAACTTCAAAACAAGGAAATGTTCCTTCCAGTTAAAATAAATATTGATTGAAAACTAAGAGGGGGAGGAGTTAGAAACCTTCATGTGGGATTTATGGCTGATTCTCTGACATGACAATATTCGACTTACAGTTACTACCTCATTAAGACAATCATAGGTACCCAATCATAGGTATCCAATCATAGGTACCCAATCATAGGTACCCAATCATAGGTATCCGAGAAAAACCCATTGTGAAGACATGTCAATCAAACAGAGTTTTATAGAACACTGAGAAGATGATTCGCAGGTCTCCTGGAGCTGAAGTTACACTGATGACATTGGAACAGAGAAAAGAGAGTGGTTTTGAGATGATGTGTGTAAGACAGGGAGTGTGAGTGACAGGGAGTGGGTGTGATAGGGAGTGTGAGTGACAGGGAGTGTGTGTGACAGGGAGTGTGTGTGATAGGGAGTGTGAGTGACAGGGAGTGTGAGTGACAGGGAGTGTGTGTGAGTCAGGCCTGCTCTATACTCTATTATGTGAGCTGTAGATAGGAGGCATCCAAGCCTGACTGCAGCAGGCTTACACTGACCCAATAACAACACTGACCCAATAACAACACTGACCCAATAACAACACTGACCCAATAACAACACTGACCCAATAACAACACTGAGCCCATAACAACACTGAGCCCATAACAACACTGACCCAATAACAACACTGACCCAGTAACAACACTGACCCAATAACAACACTGACCCAGTAACAACACTGACCCAATAACAACACTGACCCGATAACTACACTGACCCAGTAACAACACTGACCCAATAACAACACTGACCCAATAACAACACTGGCCCCATAACAACACTGACCCAATAACAACACTGACCCGATAACAACATTGAGCCAATAACAACACTGACCCGATAACAACACTGACCCAATAACAACACTGACCCAGTAACTACACTGAGCCAATAACAACACTGGCCCCATAACTACACTGACCCAGTAACAACACTGACCCAATAACAACACTGACCCAGTAACAACACTGACCCAATAACAACACTGACCCGATAACTACACTGACCCAGTAACAACACTGACCCCATAACAACACTGACTCAGTAACAACACTGACCCCATAACAACACTGACCCAGTAACAACACTGAGCCAATAACAACACTGACCCAATAACAACACTGACCCAGTAACAACACTGACCCAGTAACAACACTCAGCCAATAACAACACTGACCCAATAACAACACTGACCCAGTAACTACACTGAGCCAATAACAACACTGACCCCATAACAACACTGACCCAGTAACAACACTGAGCCAATAACAACACTGACCCAATAACAACACTGACCCAGTAACAACACTGACCCAGTAACAACACTGACCCAGTAACAACACTCAGCCAATAACAACACTGACCCAGTAACAACACTGACCCAGTAACAACACTCTAAAGCTCAGCTAGAACTCATCCCTCTTCCACTCAGGGTGGCAGGCGAGGGTAGAAAGCACAGCCTTTTAACTCCGTAGGCAATCCTAAAGCCTCACTTCACTCGCTGTGCTGCAGCTCCAGACAAGAAATATATTGAAAAGATTGGGTGTTCAAAAGCAACAGCATTGAGGAGGAAGGGAGATGCTTAACAACTTGTTCTTGTAGTCCAACTGTTAAAAGATCAACCCAATTAACAGAGTCTCCACCACAAACATTTGGAGTCGCAGGAGATGGACAGACGTGGTACTGAACGAACAGAGACAGGAAACAGAGGTCAAACACACACTGCAGACTGAGGCCAGGCAGGACGATTTCACCAAGTTATTAATTCAAATAGGACACTTTTATATAACAATGTTTCTGTCAGAACACTAAGTTCTCGCCACTTTATTTTCAGCCCATCCCTATGGCAACTGTAGAATCTGTCTGCAGGAAGGGGGATGAGGGCCCTAGTAGGGGAGGGAGGGGCCTGGTGGGGGAGGGAGGAAGGGACCTAGTAGGAGAGGGAGGGGCCTGGTGGGGGAGGGAGGAAGGGACCTAGTAGGGGAGGGAGGGACCTAGTAGGGGAGGGAGGGGCCTAGAAGGGGAGGGAGGAAGGGAGAGATGAGGGACCTAGTAGGGGAGGGAGGGGCCTGGTGGGGGAGGGAAGAAGGGATCTAGTGGGGGGAGGGAGGAAGGGACCTAGTAGGGGAGGGAGGACCTAGTAGGGGAGGGAGGAAGGGAGGGGGACCTAGTGGGGGAGGGAGGAAGGGATCTAGTAGGGGAGGAAGGAAGGGATGAGGGCCCTAGTAGGGGAGGGAGGGGCCTAGTAGGGAAGGGAGGAAGGGACCTAGTAGGGGAGGGAGGGGCCTGGTGGGGGAGGGAGGAAGGGACCTGGTAGGGGAGGGAGGGACCTAGTAGGGGAGGGAGGGGCCGAGAAGGGGAGGGAGGAAGGGACCTAGTAGGGGAGGGTGGAAGGGACCTAGTGGGGGAGGGAGGAAGGGACCTAGTAGGGGAGGGAGGAAGGGAGGGATGAGGGACCTAGTGGGGGAGGGAGGAAGGGATCTAGTAGGGGAGGGAGGAAGGGACCTAGTGGGGGAGGGAGGAAGGGACCTAGTAGGGGAGGGAGGAAGGGAGGGATGAGGGACCTAGTGGGGAGGGAGGAAGGGGGGGAGGGAGGAAGGGACCTAGTGGGGGGGAGGGAGGACCTAGTAGGGGGGAGGGAGGAAGGAGGGAGGGATGAGGGACCTAGTGGGGGAGGGAGGAAGGGATCTAGTAGGGGAGGGAGGAAGGGAGGGAGGGATGAGGGACCTAGTGGGGGAGGGAGGAAGGGACCTAGTGGGGGAGGGAGGAAGGGACCTAGTAGGGGAGGGAGGACCTAGTAGGGGAGGGAGGAAGGGAGAGATGAGGGACCTAGTGGTGGAGGGAGGAAGGGACCTAGTGGGGGAGGGAGGAAGGGACCTAGTAGGGGAGGGAGGAAGGGACCTAGTGGGGGAGGGAGGAAGGGACCTAGTAGGGGAGGGAGGGGCCTAGAAGGGGAGGGAGGAAGGGAGAGATGAGGGACCTAGTGGGGGAGGGAGGGGCCTAGTAGGGGAGGGAGGGGCCTGTTGGGGGAGGGAAGAAGGGACCTAGTGGTGGAGCTAAGAAGGGACATAGTGGGGGAGGGAGGGGCCTGGTGGGGGAGGGAAGAAGGGACCTATTGGGGGAGGGAGGAAGGGACCTAGTGGGGGAGGGAGGGACCTAGTGGGGGAGGGAGGAAGGGACCTAGTGGTAGAGGGAGGGACCTAGTGGGGTAGGTAGGAAGGGACCTAGTGGGGTAGGTAGGAAGGGACATAGTGGGGGAGGAAGGGACATAGTGGGGGAGGGAGGGACCTAGTGGTGGAAGGAGGGACCTAGTGGTGGAGGGAGGAAGGGACCTAGTGGGGGAGGGAGGAAGGGACCTAGTAGGGGAGGGAGGAAGGGACCTAGTGGGGGAGGGAGGAAGGGACCTAGTAGGGGAGGGAGGGGCCTAGAATGGGAGGGAGGAAGGGAGAGATGAGGGACCTAGTGGGGGAGGGAGGGGCCTAGTAGGGGAGGGAGGGGCCTGTTGGGGGAGGGAAGAAGGGACCTAGTGGTGGAGCTAAGAAGGGACATAGTGGGGGAGGGAGGGGCCTGGTGGGGGAGGGAAGAAGGGACCTATTGGGGGAGGGAGGAAGGGACCTAGTGGGGGAGGGAGGGACCTAGTGGGGGAGGGAGGAAGGGACCTAGTGGTAGAGGGAGGGACCTAGTGGGGTAGGTAGGAAGGGACATAGTGGGGGAGGAAGGGACATAGTGGGGGAGGGAGGGACCTAGTGGTGGAAGGAGGGACCTAGTGGTGGAGGAGGGACCTAGTTGGGGAGGGAGGGAGGGACCTAGTGGTGGAGGGAGGGACCTAGTGGTGGAGGGAGGGACCTAGTGGTGGAGGGAGGGACCTAGTGGTGGAGGGAGGGACCTAGTGGTGGAGGGAAGGACCTAGTGGTGGAAGGAGGGACCTAGTGGTGGAGGGAGGGACCTAGTAGGGGAGGGAGGGAGGGACCTAGTGGTGGAGGGAGGGACCTAGTGGTGGAGGGAGGGACCTAGTGGTGGAGGGAGGGACCTAGTGGTGGAGGTAGGGACCTAGTGGTGGAGGTAGGGACCTAGTGGTGGAGGGAGGGACCTAGTGGTGGAGCGAGGGAGGGACCTAGTGGTGGAGCGAGGGAGGGACCTAGTGGTGGAGCGAGGGAGGGACCTAGTGGTGGAGGGAGGGACCTAGTGGCGGAGGGAGGGAGGGACCTAGTGGTGGAGGGAGGGAGGGACCTAGTGGTGGAGGGAGGGACCTAGTGGTGGAGGGAGGGACCTAGTGGTGGAGGGAGGGACCTAGTGGTGGAAGGAGGGACCTAGTGGTGGAGGGAGGGACCTAGTGGTGGAGGGAGGGACCTAGTGGTGGAAGGAGGGACCTAGTGATGGAGGGAGGGACCTAGTAGGGGAGGGAGGGACCTAGTGGTGGAGGGAGGGACCTAGTGGTGGAGGGAGGGAGGGACCTAGTGGTGGAGGGAGGGAGGAACCTAGTGGTGGAGGGAGGGACCTAGTGGTGGAGGGAGGGAGGGACCTAGTGGTGGAGGGAGGGAGGAACCTAGTGGTGGAGGGAGGGACCTAGTGGTGGAGGGAGGGACCTAGTAGGGGAGGGAGGGACCTAGAAGGGGAGGGAGGGACCTAGTGGTGGAGGGAGGGACCTAGTGGTGGAGGGAGGGACCTAGTGGTAGAGGGAGGGACCTAGTGGTGGAGGGAGGGACCTAGTGGTGGAGGGAGGGACCTAGTAGGGGAGGGAGGGACCTAGTATTATTGCACTATAAATAAAAAGGGACTTGGACACTTTACACAATAAAACATCTTTTAAGGACTTAGTGTCATAACAAGATCTCAGTTGGATGCCACCGTGATGACGTCAAGTGCCTTCATTTTGAAAATACCTCTTTTGGTCTCATGGTAGCATTACATTCCTACTCTTCTGAGAATTCAAAATAACCACCAGGAGATCCCAGAATACTACAGCCCCACAGCCATCTGCTGCAGCGAGGGCAGGGTAGGGCAGCAAGCCTGGACAAGTCAGCCAGCCCCCAGAATAGTCTCCTGTCCCAGTGACAACACCGGAGCGTTAAAAACTGACACCGTGTCAGAGCCTGTGAATGACCTAATCAGTGTTTTCCCTACTACATCTTTATTTGGGCAGCAGCCCAACCAGGCAAGGTCATCTCTCCCCCACTTTAAAGTATTTGAATATGATTGGTTTCAATTGGATATGTGGGTGTAGCTTCTTTGTGATCAGTCTACTGTATATAAAACCAAGGGGAAAACACTGCCCACAAAACATCAGTGTTTCTTTTGTGATTAACCATTGAGATTCAAGGAGGCCTGTGTTCCTAACAGTCCATTCTTCTATCTGGACTTGAGCGCGATCTGAATCCTCTACCTTGTTCTCTGAAGAGGGCACTTGGTCACCACCATGGTCACCATTCAAAAGCATGGGATTGGTGTAGGCATGGGCTAAAAATGGTTCCCAGTTCCCACCATATTTCCTTTCTCTCACCCCTTATCTTTTAATCCAGACAGCAGACTGAAGAGTACACGCCGTCTTCAAAGAGAAGGGTAATGAATTGGAATAGCAGCCCTACTCTCTCTTCCCAGGTCAAAGAGGTTGTTAGTAGCTGCTCTGCAGAGATAGAGCCTGCCACCTACTGGACTGTTCACAGCTGTAATTTCCCCTTTGCTAGCATTACAGGGCACTTGTCAAACTACTGAACATACAGCTTCTTACAATGAGGCAAAGTGATCAGACAAAAATTATACATAATAACATAAAATCTCTCCAGTTAAAAACATTTAATCACACAGTTCAACACAGACCACAGTGATAAACGAGGAAGAAATGGGTTGTGAAGTAAACACACCTCCTTCCTAAGGGCCAATCATATTCTCAACCAGGTCACCATAATGAATCAATCACTGTCACCTATTCATGCACATCAACAATGGCCAGATTCACACTTATTACACTGAAAATTAACAATGAAAAAAAAAAAAGCATTGATGCAAGGGATTTTTTTGGGGGGGACCAAAGACCTACTCTTCTGTATGTTCCAAACATACAGATGACCAAGTGGTTAATTAATCAAATCAGACAAAATTAGAACATCTTACTTCCTTATATAGGACAGAATGCCTTAAATCTCCACTTGTTCCAAACATACAGATGACCAATGAGATTACTGATATTGTTTTCTGTCAACCAATGGTAACTTAATCTATGCGGTACAGACTGAGCCATGCTACTGTGTACTGCTGCCATACAGACCTCCCTGGATTGAGATGAAGGCTCTTAGTCACATCCAATCTCCATCTGATAAGACTAGGCCCATCTCACTGTCCCTCACTCTAAATAAATATCTATATATATATATATATATATATCTATCGCTAGCTATATTTGTGTGCATATTGGTTACCCATAAAGGAGCAGGAGGAAGTTACCCCCAAGACAGTGATCTAAGGTCAATTGTACATTTCATTCCATCAAATAGGATTGGAGAAGCTGGTTGAAGGATGAGCTGATGGAAGATCTGTGCTTACTGGGCAACTTCTAACCCGGTTGGAGGTACGCATACACCTAGGCCTACATGTGAATATGTACAAGCAGCGCAGCAGTTATTCTTCTATGCTCTAGGTATGTCCAGTAGGTGTGCATCATCATCATCATCTGAGCTTGGGGAAGATCCTGATGAAGAGGATCATACTGATGAAAGTGAAGGAGACCAGGATGAGCATCAGCCACAGGGTCCAGTTGACAGACTTCTTGGTGTGCTGTTCCAAACGCTCCGACTCAACCTTCAGTTTCTCGAAGTTAGTGTCTGCCTGACGCATAGACTGGGTCAGGGTCTGAGAGGAGAGAAGAAGATGACTATTAGATCAGATCCTCCTCTGTGGCTGAAGGATAGACTGGGTCAGGGTCAGGGAGACAGGATCCTATGAATATTTATGCTGTGGCTGAAGGATAGACTGGATCAGGGTCAGAGAGACAGGATCCTATGAATATTTCTGCTGTGGCTGAAGGATAGACTGGGTCAGGGTCAGAGAGACAGGATCCTATGAATATTTACACTGTGGCTGAAGGATAGACTGGGTCAGGGTCAGAGAGACAGGATCCTATGAATATTTCTGCTGTGGCTGAAGGATAGACTGGGTCAGGGTCAGAGAGACAGGATCCTATGAATATTTACACTGTGGCTGAAGGATAGACTGGGTCAGGGTCAGAGAGACAGGGTCCTATGAATATTTACACTGTGGCTGAAGGATAGACTGGATCAGGGTCAGAAAGACAGGATCCTATGAATATTTCTGCTGTGGCTGAAGGATAGACTGGGTCAGGGTCAACATAGACAACATTTCTTCTGTTAAACTTGTAAGGGGCTGTCATCAAACACTTGCACTTTTCATAAGAAACTTCATTGGCCTTTGAAATGCATAGTGATGCATATTTTTTATCCAAAAATGGATTGACCCTGGAAAGAATCCATCCTTCCATTTAGACTAGTGGAATTCCAGGCCTCATAGCAGCAGCTGTTAAATCATATATCCCCATAAACTGTTCAAACGCTGTAGTTCTGGAATGTTTCTTATGTAATACTGCCCCCTTCTGGACGGATACCAAAACACTTTTCTGTCAACCAGAATAGAAACTCTTGCTGAATTCCAAGGCTCATATAAATGATTAAGTAAGTCATATGGAAATAGCTTCAACTTGTTTTTCCTGATAAGTGTGGTGAAATTCTCGCCATATTGCATACACCTGTCCAATCCTTTGAGATCTACAGGAGTGTTAGGTGGCAGCGTAGCCTAGTGGTTAGCCTAGTTACCGAAAGGTAGCAAGATCGAATCCCTCGAGCTGACCAAGTTAAAAATCTGTTGTTCTACCCTTGAACAAGGCATTTAACCCACTGTTCCCCTGAAGGCCGTCATTGAAAATAAGAATTTGTTCTTAACTGACTTGCCTAGTTAAAAGTACAAAAATACAAATAAATTCCCAAGTGTTAGGCGCTAAAGCCCCAGGGGAATTAACCTCATTTTTCTAACTCTACAAGGGCAGAGAGAGTCTTCCTGTTGTCTGACCTGAGAATGAGGCTAAAATGTGGAATTGTAATTCAGCATATAAACTGTTCAGCAGGGCTTGTCTTCTTCCACACCTGGTTGTCCTGTTTGATAATGTTCTGGGCCACTAGCGTGTTGTTCTTCAGGTTGCGCGCCAGGTTCAGCATGTCTTCAGCCAACTTTTCCTGTAGGTTGTGATGGTGCTGCAACACTGCATCCAGCTCGGCTGCTGACTGCCGTTCATCCAGAACCAAACCCCTTTCGAAACGAAGGGAGGGATTGGTTTTATTGATTGATTTGATTGTGGGTATAAAAAAACAGACAAATGTGAAATCGTACATTGGGTAAGTCTAGAGCAGAGTGAGAGGAAATTAGGTTTTAATGTTACCTTCTGTTTCTCAAGTCTGTTTCCAAGTTTCCTGTTTAATTACAGAGAAAAGAATGACACTTTAAAATGACGCTATTGTACATTTGAATATATTATAAATAAATAAAAAATGAGTGTTTACCTTTGTTCGACAGACCCTATAAAGAAACGCAATAAAACAGTAAGCAGAAATAGCCCTTTATAAAGAAGACAGATCATGTCCATTAAAACAAACTATAACATTTTCAAAGTAAAACACAGACTATTGAGACCCATCCAACAGTATGAGGTTATCTTACAGTGCCTAACAGCTCGTTCCTCATCTCCCCTGTGCACCGGGCTTTGGTCTGCATGTGAACTGTCTTACTGGCCGGCATCCTCTCATTGGCTATGGTGGGGGTGCGTCCAGGAGCTAGGAACTGATTGGCCAGGGCTTTCTCTGTCCCCGACTATAAAAGAAGAACATAGGACAGGCAGCGTATCATTGGCTCAAGTGAAGAAAACATTAAAAACAAACTGGTGAGAAGAAAACATTTCTAGACTGTAATGCTAAGGGCTTCAAACAGAATTTAAATCAGTTGTTTTAGCTACGTATCAGAATTAAATCCTTGAGGGTATTATACTAACCAGTTTCTCTGCTTCTAGAAGTCCTTTCAGGAAGTCCACCTTCCGTGTGTAGTCTGTCATCACCTCTACTGTGGGTTTGCTGAAGGGAGAGAGTTGGAAAATAATGAATTAATATTTAAAAAACAACGATTGCCTCAGGAGGACATGAATTAGGCTAATACAGATCATTCGGAAAGTATTGAGTCCCTGATTCTTTCCACATTTTGTTACTTAACAGCCTTATTCTAAAATGGATTAAATATTCCACACAATCGACACACAAAACCCCATAATGGAAAAGTGAAAACAGGTTGACAAATGTATTAAAAATGAACAGAATTACCTTATTTACATAAGTATTCAGACCCTTTGCTTATGAGACTTGAAATTGATCTCAGGTGCATCCTGTTTCCATTGATCATCCTTGAGATGTTTCTACAACTTGATAGGAGTCCACCTGTGGTAAATTCAATTGATTGGACATGATTTGGAAAGGCAAACACCCGTCTATATAAGGTCCCACAGTTGACAGTGCATGTCTTGGTTTTTGCTGTTGAAGGAATTGTCGGTAGAGCTCCGAGACAGGATTGTGTTGAGGCACAGATATGGGGAAGGGTACCAAAAAAATGTCTGCAGCATTGAAGGTCCCCAAGAACACAGTGAGTCATTCTTAAATGGAAGAAGTTAGGAACCACCAAGAATCTTCCTAGAGCTGGCAGCCCGGCCAAACTGACCAATAGGGGAGAAGAGCCTTGGTCAGGGAGGTGACGAAGAACCCAACAGTCACTCTGACAGAGCTCCAGAGTTGCTCTGTGGAGATGGGAGAATCTTCCAGAAGGACAACCATCTCTGCAGCACTCCACCCATCAGGCCTTTATGGTAGAGTGGCCAGACGGAAGCCACTCCTCAGTAAAAAGGCACCTAAAGCAGGGGTTCTTTAACTTTTTCAGCCTGGGACCCAAATTAAAAATGCTGTGTTTATTTAGGAACATATGCAATATAGACAAAAACAAATAACGAAATTAGAATAGTCATATAAATAGCTATGTTTATTTCCCCCCATTAAATACTCTGACATATCTGTCGAGGTTGGAACTGTCGCTGTTAAAATACAATAAATCACTTTCATTCTGAACTGGAACAAACTGATTGATCACATCACACAGATGCAGGCTCTTTGATGCAACACTAAGCAACAGTACAGATAAATCGTCTGGCCTACTGTACCTCTTACTGTAGAAATCATCAGGCCTACTGTACCTCTTACTGCAGAAATGATCAGGCCTACTGTACCTCTTACTGCAGAAATGATCAGGCCTACTGTACCTCTTACTGCAGAAATGATCAGGCCTACTGTACCTCTTACTGCAGAAATGATCAGGCCTACTGTACCTCTTACTGCAGAAATGATCAGGCCTACTGTACCTCTTACTGCAGAAATGATCAGGCCTACTGTACCTCTTACTGCAGAAATGATCAGGCCTACTGTACCTCTTACTGCAGAAATGATCAGGCCTACTGTACCTCTTACTGCAGAAATGATCAGGCCTACTGTACCTCTTACTGCAGAAATGATCAGGCCTACTGTACCTCTTACTGCAGAAATGATCAGGCCTACTGTACCTCTTACTGCAGAAATGATCAGGCCTACTGTACCTCTTACTGCAGAAATGATCAGGCCTACTGTACCTCTTACTGCAGAAATGATCAGGCCTACTGTACCTCTTACTGCAGAAATGATCAGGCCTACTGTACCTCTTACTGCAGAAATGATCAGGCCTACTGTACCTCTTACTGTAGAAATGATCTGGCCTACTGTACCTCTTACTGTAGAAATGATCTGGCCTACTGTACCTCTTACTGTAGAAATGATTGTCAACAGAAAGTCGAAGTTGGAACTGTTGCTGTTAAAATAGAAATCATAGTTTTTATTCTGAACTGGAATGAACTGATTGATCCAGGCTGAATTCCATCCGGACTGGAGTCCCAAATGGGCTACTGTACCTCACAGAAATGATCCCAGCTACTGTCTGGGTTTGCAGAAATGATCAGGCGTCACTGTTCTTAACGGAACTTGCCTAGTTAACTGTACCTCTTACTGCAGAAAAAGGTTCACCTTTAAAGAAATATCAAATCTTTCAGAAAACAGGAAATGAAATGGATGTACTGATCAGAAAAGAAAAAACACACTCTACCTCTACTGAGAGAATGTCAACATGCTGTCTCTTACTGTATAAATCAGCGTCGATCAGGCCTACTGTACTGCTCAGCATTGAGACGGTTTCTGTATAAATGATCAGGCCTACTGACTCTTACTGTAGAAATGATCAGGACATCTACTGGTTTCTCAGTTAGGCAGGTGACTGCTTCATGCTGTAGATGAGCAACCCAGAACTGTGTGTGTTTGCCTCAAAAAGAATAAAAATGACAACTTGTATTTTAACAGCAACGGTTCCAACCTAGTCATCTTTCAACAATAATTTCTACAGTAAAATGTAACTAGTTAGCTAACATTCACCAAAGCTATTAGCTGTGTACAAGGCCAGGGGATTGTTTGGAAGAGAAACTCACATATACTACTATGAGATAATACTTCCCTATTTCTGCTTATCATCACCTGTTCTAAAATGACAACAATTCCTTTCTAGCTGACTTTTCCACGGTTGAAGCACGGGTTCCTGTTGCACTCTGCCCTGTTCTGAAATAATTCCCTGGGTTTACCATCATGTTGTGGATGTTTGGTCAGGATGTGTCGTTATATGAATTTGTTCATTTTGATTAACTCATTACTAAGCACTTCCCTGCAACAACAACAAAAACACATTGAGGGAGCTTCTCGTTATTTCTCAAAGTTTGTATGAAAGAGAAACTCATCGATGTATTGGTGTTTCATGACAATGGAGCTCAGTCAGAACTTGTTGCTAGCATGAGTTTTTGGTGACGTCGGTGAGTGGGAATGACAAGTCCGTGGCTGACAGCGCATCATCTGCTGCTGAACCACAGTGCTGCAGCTCGTGTCACAGAGGGATCTTTAAAAACAAATTTAAAACTCCTGCAACAACAAAAAAAAAGAGCTGTTATTTCCAAAGTTTGAACAGAGACCTCATCGATGCAGGTGCACTGAACAATGGAGCTCAGAACAGAACCGTTGCTAATGCAGAGAGCGCACTGAACAGAGACCGCTGCTGAAGGAGCATCATCGCACTGAACAGAGACCGCTGCTGTCAGAGAGCGCATCTTTAAAAACAGAGAAAACTGCTGAAAGAGCGCAGAGAGCTGCAAACTGAACAGAGACCTCTGCTAAGCAGAGAGCGCACTGAACAGAGACCGCTGCTAAGCAGAGAGCGCACTGAACAGAGACCCCTGCTAAGCAGAGAGCGCACTGAACAGAGACCGCTGCTAAGCAGAGAGCGCACTGAACAGAGACCGCTGCTAAGCAGAGAGCGCACTGAACAGAGACCGCTGCTAAGCAGAGAGCGCACTGAACAGAGAGCGCACTGAACAGAGACCGCTGCTAAGCAGAGAGCGCACTGAACAGAGACCGCTGCTAAGCAGAGAGCGCACTGAACAGAGACCGCTGCTAAGCAGAGAGCGCACTGAACAGAGACCGCTGCTAAGCAGAGAGCGCACTGAACAGAGAGCGCACTGACCGCTGCTAAGCAGAGAGCGCACTGAACAGAGACCCCTGCTAAGCAGAGAGCGCACTGAACAGAGACCGCTGCTAAGCAGAGAGCGCACTGAACAGAGACCGCTGCTAAGCAGAGAGCGCACTGAACAGAGACCCCTGCTAAGCAGAGAGCGCACTGAACAGAGAGCGCACTGAACAGAGACCACAGTTGCACTTGGCCAAATCAATTCCAGTAATTCATCAAATAATTCTACATTTACTCTGACACTTTGCGACCCATACTTTAAGAAATGCTGGCCTAAAGGACTCTCAGACAATGAGAAACAAGATTCTATTCTCTAGTCTGATGAAAGCAAGAGGGAACTCTTTGGCATGAATGCCAAGTGTCACATCAGAAGGGAACATGGCGTCATCCCTACAGTGAAGCATGGTGCTGGCGGAGTCATGCTGCGGGGATGTTTTCAGCCGCAGACAAGTCAGGATCGAAGGAAAGATGAATGGAGAAAAGTACAGAGAGATCCTTAATGAAAACCTGCTTCAGAGGGCTCAGGACCTGAGACTGGCGCAAAGTTTCATCTTCCAACAGGACAACGACCCTAATCATACAGTCAAGACAGAGAGACCCTTTATGAAAACCTTTGGGACAAGTCTCTGAATGTCCTTGAGTTGCCCAGCCAGAGACCAGACTTGAACCCGATCGAACATATCTGGCAAAGACCTGAAAATAGCTGTGCAGCGAAGCTCCCCTGACACAGCTTGAGAGGATCTGCAGAGAAGAATGGGAGAAACTCCCCCAATTCTGGTGTCCCAATTTTTATTTGTGTAATTAGCAGAAAATTCTTAACCTGTTTTTGCTTTGTCATCATTTGAACACTGTGTGTAGATTGAGTGTGGGAAAAAAAAACAATTCAATCCATTTTAGAATAAGGCGGTAACGTAACAAATGTGAAAAAGTCAAGGGGCCTGAATACTTTCAGAATGCACTATAGGTTAAATGCAGGTCCCTTCAAGTACAAGCGTATCAATAATATATTTTAAAAAGATCATAAATCTGCATTATCATTATAGCAGTTTATCTGACCGCTTGATTGAGGTGAAAGTATCACCTTTATATAAGATCTGAAACAATAAATCCATGTAAGATTTAGTTGAGAAAGGAGGTTTGTTAGGTAAGTATTTAGTAAGTGCAAAGTCTGGCATTGCCCTGTTTTAAGAATGTTACTCATAGGTAAAAGGCCTCAGCTTAGATATACCTTGGACTTTTCCTCAAAGCCACCAACATCTCTTCAAGAGCACCAACATACTAGAAGAGAAAGAGCAAAAGTCAAGACCTACAGTTTGGTAGAGTCATAATAGGGATGGCATTTAGAGAGACGACCATTTCCAAGCTTCTTGAAAGCATGGGAACACAGTTTGAGCAGCTATGCAGAAAACAACCAGTAAGCAAACGAAATATATATATATATATATATATATATATATAGCAAACGATGACAAAGGCAGACTATTGGGGGGGGTGTATCTGTTAACGGTAACGTTAACTAGTTAGGCTTTTCTGGGGGGGGGGGGGGGGGTTATAATAAATGTAGCTTATAACTACTGTAGTTCGTTACACAACCTTGTAAAATTATCTGACGTTAGTTTGCCAACTAAACCTAGGTGTGAGATGATGATCATGGCTAGCTACACACACCTTTCGCAAGATTCATTGACCGGTCGTATTTAGATTATAGCTAATTTTACAATGTAAAATGGTGTAAATAAGTAATGTGCGCTTGCATTAGCTAATACTGTTAACTACTACGACGAGCTACTGATTTGCCAGAAAATACAGTCAGTTGTAGTATAGTTAACCAACTTGCTCGTTCCAAGCTGCTGGCGACGTGGCTATCTAGCATGCTAACCCACTGACAAGCTAACGCAACGTTAGCAGACACTGTCAACATCATTTGACAGGACATTCGTTTCTCATCGACTGCGTTTGATGAAGGCTGCATTGTGGTCAACGTCTAAATGTCTTACCTTTTCCAACCTCCATTCCGTTTCCACTCGCTTCTCTGAAGCTATAGATTCGCAGCGGGACAATAATCGGATAAAATTGATTTCTAATCTAGACGAAGCCATGTTTGAAAATGACAAGGTGTCGCAAAGATTTTCCGGAAGTAGTACCGTTTCCACTAGTTACCACATCTATATCGGAAACATTAATAAATTAAATTAAATTAAAAATGTAAGTTTACGGTTAGACATAAGGTTAACAGAGGGGTTTGGGTTTAACATATTTTAATCATTGAAATTATTGCTCTTCTGTGGATTTTTTTAAATAGCGATTTACGAGGATAAATTGTAGACATAGGCGGGGTTTATGAGTTTGTGTCTGTGGTAACTAGTGACGACTATTACAAAACCCCAGAAAAAAAGTTCCACAAAATACAATCGATAATATTTTGAGAAAAAATATATCAAATATATTTACAATTACAATTTATAAATCAAAATGTATTGACAACATTGTAATATATAACACATTGGTCTGTTTTACAAGATAAACACAGTATACAGGCTTGCCTAAATAAACAGAAAAATCACAAAAATCCTGTTTCTCAAGATGTTTATTATGAACATATGATATGAATCAAACAGTAGGCTTTATGTTAGTTACAATGTTTCTGTTTGACTGTTCTTCTTTGGCATTTTCCCAGTACATTATTATTTGTAGGATATATGTTTGCTTTAATTTTAATAGCTAGCTAAAAAAAAAGATTTATACAGCAGGCATTACATGGGGAGATCAGATTCAGTATACATTACTTTTGAGTTGTTATAGGAAGTTGCATGTAGGCAGGCTAGAGTCCTACATTGGCGTTTAACACATAGGACAAAACAAAAACTTGAGAACATAAAATGAAGCTGATGTCATTGTGGTCAGCAGCCATCAGGATGGTTCTCGGGACCACTGGAGGGTGACTTGCGTTTACTCCGTTTGATCAGGTGAACCAGGAAGCAGAGAATGGATAGGAATCCCACTGTGGAGCCCAGTGCAACCATGGCCGTGGTGGTGGAGCTGGAGGCCTCCACTGCTGGAGAACATAGTCAAACCATCATCACACTGATGAAGAGGTGGAAACTCAACCAACCCTTTGTCAAATTGTCTTTACTCAACACCATGTAGATCACTGGTCTTTCATTGAGTTTGAAAAGTCATGCATGCTACATGAATAAGTAGCCTAATATTTACTTGAGTGATAAGTAGAATGTATTACTATCATTTTAAATGGCATTCAGACCTCAATCTCATCCATTAAATATACTGTAGAACTGCCTGCTCAGATTGATCTATCTCACCTTGACCTTTGCCTTCTGTACTGACAGGTTCTGACGTTTGTGTTTCCGTCTGTTCAGCTGACAAAGGAATATCAGTTCAGTAAAAAAAAGAAGTAGAAAAAAATATTCTATTAGTTTTATCTTCAGTTTGAAATGTGGAGACGCCCAAAACATGACATTCAATTCTATTATATTTTATATAACATACTCACGAGACATGGCAATGCTTCTGGGATCATTATAGTCATCACCAGCATCACCTGACAACAACAAATCAACACAGTCAAACCATCATCACACTGATGAAGAGGTGGAAACTCAACCAACCCTTTGTCAAATTGTCTTTACTCAACACCATGTAGATCACTGGTCTTTCATTGAGTTTGAAAAGGCATGCATGATATATGAATAAGTAGCCTAATATTTACTTTGAGTGATGAGTAGAATGTATTACTATCATTTTTAATGGCATTCAGACCTCAATCTCATCCATTAAATATAGAACTTCGTGCTCAGATTGATCTTCGTATTTCACATTGACCTCCGACAACATTATTTAACATTTCTGCATTTACATTTGAGTAATTTAGCAGAAGCTCTTATCCAGAGCGACTTAAGTTAGGAAATACTCTTATCCAGAGCGACTTACAGTAGTTAGGAAATACATTTTCTTACATTTACATTTACATTTAAGTAATTTAGCAGACGCTCTTATCCAGAGCGACTTACAGTAGTTAGGAAATACATTTTCTTACATTTACATTTACATTTAAGTAATTTAGCAGACGCTCTTATCCAGAGCGACTTACAGTACATTTTAGGAACTTATCCAGACATTTTCTTACATTTACATTTACATTTACATTTAAGTAATTTAGCAGACGCTCTTATCCAGAGCGACTTACAGTAGTTAGGAAATACATTTTCTTACTTCTTTATACTGAGCAGGCAGTATTTAACGGATGAGATTGAGGTCTGGATGCCATTTAAAATTATAGTAATACATTCTACTTATCACTAAAATAAATATGAGGCTACTTATTAATAAACAATGCATAACTTTGAAAAGTAAATTAAAAACCAGTGATCTACATGGTGTAGAGTAGTGCCAATTTGACAAGGGGTTGGTTGATTTTCCATCTCTAAATCAGTAGATGCTTTCAAGACAACTGGGAAATCAACAAAAAAACAAAGTTAAATCATGGCGTCAGTGATCTTCAGGTCGCAACGTTGGAACTCCAGAAAGATGGTAGAGTTTCAGACTCTGAATTTCGAGCTCGTATTTTTCAGAGTTACCAGTTGTCTTGAACCCACTGAAGTCAGAAGTTGGAGATATCTGTGTTCCCCGTTCCCAGTTGCTTTGAATGCAGCAACAGTCAAACCATCATCAAAGTTGCCACATTCAAAACAACTGGGAACTCGGAACTCTCTGACTTTAGTGCCTTCAAAACAACTGGGAACTCTGGAAAAAAAATGAGCTCCGACTGGGAAAAATCATTTTGAACGGTCATCCAACTCAGAAACTCAGGCATGTTTCTAGAGCTCCCCTTGTCAAATTGGCTTTACTCAACACCATGTAGATCACTGGTCTTTCATTGAGTTTGAAAAGGCATGCATGATATATGAATAAGTAGCCTAATATCTACTTGAGTGATGAGTAGAATGTATTACTATCATTTTTAATGGCATTCAGACCTCAATCTCATCCATTAAATATAGAACTTCGTGCTCAGATTGATCTTCGTATTTCACATTGACCTCCGACAACATTATTTAACATTTCTGCATTTACATTTGAGTAATTTAGCAGAAGCTCTTATCCAGAGCTACTTACAGTAGTTAGGCATTTTTGTACTTTTTACATTGAGTTTTTCGTAATTTGTCATACTTTTTATACAGTACTTGAACTTACAGTAGTTCAAAACAGCTTTCGGAATGGGAATTTCCTAATTTTGAAGACGCTCTTATCCAGAAGCAGACTTACAGTAGTTAGGAAATACATTTTCTTACATTTACATTTACATTTAAGTAGGAAGCAGACGCTCTTATCCAGAGCGACTTACAGTAGTTAGGAAATACATTTTCTTACATTTACATTTAAGTTCTTTAAACAGAGCAGGCAGTATTTACATTTAAGATAATTACTAGCATACATTTACGGATGAGATTGAGGTCTGGATGCCATCAACAAAATTATAGTTAGGAAATACATTTTCATTTACTTATCACTAAAGCCGATGCCCATTTAAATATGAGGCTACTTATTAATAAACAATGCATAACTTTGAAAAGTAAATTAAAAACCAGTGATCTACATGGTGTAGAGTAGTGCCAATTTGACAAGGGGTTGGTTGATTTTCCATCTCTAAATCAGTAGATGCTTTCAAGACAACTGGGAAATCAACAAAAAAACAAAGTTAAATCATGACGTCAGTGATCTTCAGGTCGCAACGTTGGAACTCCAGAAAGATGGTAGAGTTTCAGACTCGGAATTTCGAGCTCGTATTTTCAGAGTTACCAGTTGTCTTGAACCCACTGAAGTCAGAATTTGGATATATCTGTGTTCCCAGTTCCCAGTTGCTTTGAATGCAGCAAAGGTCAAACCATCATCAAAGTTGCCACGTTCAAAACAACTGGGAAATGGGAACTCAGAACTCTCTGACTTTAGTGCCTTCAAAACAACTGGGAACACAGGCATGTTTCTAGAGCTCCCCTTGTCAAATTGGCTTTACTCAACACCATGTAGATCACTGGTCTTCCAATGAGTTTGAAAAGTCATGCATGCTACATGAATAAGTAGCCTAATATTTACTTGAGTGATGAGTAGAATGTATTACTATCATTTTAAATGGCATTCAGACCTCAATCTCATCCATTGAAATATAGAACTTCCTGCTCAGATTGATCTATCTCACCTTGACCTTTGCCTTCTGTTAACATTTCTGCATTTACATTTGAGTAATTTCAGCTGACAAAGGAATATCAGTTCAGAGTAGAAAAAAAACAGTAGTTAGGAAAACATTTTCTATTACATTTACATTTACATCTTAAGTGGAATTTACCATCAAAAGAAGCTCTTTATCCATTATATTTTATATAGTTAGAGAAATACATGGCAATGCTTCTGGGATCATTTACATCACCAGCATCATTTGACAGACGCTCTTATCCACAGAGCAAACCATTCACAGATAGTTAGGAAATACATTTTCACATTTACATTTACATTTAACACCATTTAGAGACTGGTCTTATCCAGAGTTTGAAAACTTACAGTAGTTAGGAAATACATTTTCTTTACATTTACATTTACATTTTAATGGCATTCAGACCTCAATCTATCCAGAGCGACTTACAGTAGTTAGGAAATACATTTTCTTACATTTACATTTACATTTAAGTAATTTAGCAGACGCTCTTATCCAGAGCGACTTACAGTAGTTAGGAAATACATTTTCTTACTTCTTTATACTGAGCAGGCAGTATTTAACGGATGAGATTGAGGTCTGGATGCCATTTAAAATTATAGTAATACATTCTACTTATCACTAAAATAAATATGAGGCTACTTATTAATAAACAATGCATAACTTTGAAAAGTAAATTAAAAACCAGTGATCTACATGGTGTAGAGTAGTGCCAATTTGACAAGGGGTTGGTTGATTTTCCATCTCTAAATCAGTAGATGCTTTCAAGACAACTGGGAAATCAACAAAAAAACAAAGTTAAATCATGGCGTCAGTGATCTTCAGGTCGCAACGTTGGAACTCCAGAAAGATGGTAGAGTTTCAGACTCTGAATTTCGAGCTCGTATTTTTCAGAGTTACCAGTTGTCTTGAACCCACTGAAGTCAGAATTTGGAGATATCTGTGAATTCCATCAGTTCCCAGTTGCTTTGAATGCAGCAAAGGTCAAACCATCATCAAAGTTGCCACATTCAAAACAACTGGGAACTCGAACTAATATTTCAGAACTCTCTGACTTTAGTGCCTTCAAAACAACTTTGGGAACTCTGGACAAAAAAAATGAAATGTGGGACACCCAAAAAAAATCATTTTGATGGCACGGTCATCCACCAGCATCAGAAACTCAGGCATGTTTCTGATAGAGCTCCCTTGTCAAATTGGCTTTACTCAACACCATGTAGATCACTGGTCTTTCATTGAGTTTGAAAAGGCATGCATGATATATGAATAAGTAGCCTAATATTTACTTGAGTGATGAGTAGAATGTATTACTATCATTTTAATGGCATTCAGACCTCAATCTCATCCATTAAATATAGAACTTCGTGCTCAGATTGATCTTCGTATTTCACATTGACCTCCGACAACATTATTTAACATTTCTGCATTTACATTTGAGTAATTTAGCAGAAGCTCTTATCCAGAGCGACTTACAGTAGTTAGGAAATACATTTTCTTACATTTACATTTACATTTAAGTAATTTAGCAGACGCTCTTATCCAGAGCGACTTACAGTAGTTAGGAAATACATTTTTACATTTACATTTACATTTAAGTAATTTAGCAGACGCTCTTATCCAGAGCGACTTACAGTAGTTAGGAAATACATTTTCTTACATTTACATTTACATTTAAGTAATTTAGTAGACGCTCTTATCCAGAGCGACTTACAGTAGTTAGGAAATACATTTTCTTACTTCTTTATACTGAGCAGGCAGTATTTAACGGATGAGATTGAGGTCTGGATGCCATTTAAAATTATAGTAATACATTCTACTTATCACTAAAATAGATATTAGGCTACTTATTAATAAACAATGCATAACTTTGAAAAGTAAATTAAAAACCAGTGATCTACATGGTGTAGAGTAGTGCCAATTTGACAAGGGGTTGGTTGATTTTCCATCTCTAAATCAGTAGATGCTTTCAAGAAAACTGGGAAATCAACAAAAAACAAAGTTAAATCACGACGTCCGTGATCTTCAGGTCGCAACGTTGGAACTCCAGAAAGATGGTAGAGTTTCAGACTCTGAATTTCGAGCTCGTATTTTTCAGAGTTACCAGTTGTCTTGAACCCACTGAAGTCAGAAGTTGGAGATATCTGTGTTCCCAGTTCCCAGTTGCTTTGAATGCAGCAACAGTCGGACCATCATCAAAGTTGCCACATTCAAAACAACTGGGAACTCGGAACTCAGAACTCTCTGACTTTAGTGCCTTCAAAACAACTGGGAACTCTGGAAAAAAAATGAGCTCCGACTGGGAAAAATCATTTTGTACGGTCATCCAACTCAGAAACTCAGGCATGTTTCTAGAGCTCCCCTTGTCAAATTGGCTTTACTCAACACCATGTAGATCACTGGTCCTCCAATGAGTTGGAAAAGTCATGCATGCTACATGAATAAGTAGCCTAATATCTACTTGAGTGATAAGTAGAATGTATTACTATCATTTTAAATGGCATTCAGACCTCAATCTCATCCATTAAATATAGAAGTTTGTGCTCAGATTGATCTTCGTATTTCACATTGACCTCCGACAACATTATTTAACATTTCTGCATTTACATTTTAGTCATTTAGCAGAAGCTCTTATCCAGAGCTACTTACAGTAGTGCGGGCATATATTTTTGTGCTTTTCATACTGAGTTTTTCGTACTTTGTCATACTTTTTGATACTGAGTACTTGAACTCGCGCAGGGTTCAAAACAGCTGTGAACTCGGAATGGGAAATCTCCTACTTTTGAAGACAACTGGTATCTCAGAAGAAACCAGATTCCGACTGGGAACTTTTTTCTTTTAACGATAATCCATCTCGGAATTCCAAGCTAGGAAGTCAGGCCTCTTTCTAGAGATGTGACTTTCAGACCTGAACATGACTGAGTTGTCATGAAAGTGTAACAGTATAACTTTAAACCGTCCCCTCGCCCATACCCGGGTGCGAACCAGGGACTCTCTGCACACATCAACAACAGTTACCCACGAAGCATCGTTACCCATCGCTCTACAAAAGCCGCGGCCCTTGCAGATCAAGGGGAACTACTACTTCAAGGTCTCAGAGCAAGTGGCGTCGCCGATTGAAACGCTATTTTATCGCGGACCACCGCTAACGAAGCTAGCCGTTTCACATCCGTTACAAAAGCCCCATCGGAACTCTAAAATCTCTGACTTCCTACTTCACTGCCTTCAAGACAACTGGGAAATCCCCCCCAAAAAACAGGTCA
Organism: Oncorhynchus gorbuscha; assembly: GCF_021184085.1. NCBI lineage: Eukaryota > Metazoa > Chordata > Actinopteri > Salmoniformes > Salmonidae > Oncorhynchus > Oncorhynchus gorbuscha. The sequence goes on along the minus strand of NC_060187.1, from coordinate 7,591,074 downwards.
AATCATGACGTCAGTTATCTTCAGGTCGGAAAGTAGGAACACTAGAAAGATGCCCGGAGTTTCCGACTTGGAATTCCAAGCTCATATTTATCAGAGTTACCAGTTGTCTTGAACCCACTGAAGTCAGAAGTTGGAGATATTTGTGTTTCCAGTTCCCAGTTGCTTTGAATGCAGCAAAGGTCAAACCATCATCAAAGTTGCCACGTTCAAAACAACTGGGAAATGGGAACTCAGAACTCTGTGACTTTAGTGCCTTCAAAACAACTGGGAACTCAGGCATGTTTCTAGAGCTCCCCTTGTCAAATTGGCTTTACTCAACACCATGTAGATCACTGGTCTTCCAATGAGTTTGAAAAGTCATGCATGCTACATGAATAAGTAGCCTAATATTTACTTGAGTGATGAGTAGAATGTATTACTATCATTTTAAATGGCATTCAGACCTCAATCTCATCCATTAAATATACTGTAGAACTGCCTGCTCAGATTGATCTATCTCACCTTGACCTTTGCCTTCTGTACTGACAGGTTCTGACGTTTGTGTTTCCGTCTGTTCAGCTGACAAAGGAATATCAGTTCAGTAAAAAAAAGAAGTAGGAAAAAATATTCTATTCGTTTTATCTTCAGTTTGAAATGTGGAGACACCCAAAAGATGACGTTCAATTCTATTATATTTTATATAACATACTCACGAGACATGGCAGTGCTTCTGGTATCATTATAGTCATCACCAGCATCACCTGACAACAACAAATCAACACAGTCAAACCATAATCACACTGATGAAGAGGTGGAAACTCATTTTGAATGGCATTCAGACCTCAATCTCATTCATTAAATATAGAACTGCCTGCTCAGATTGATCTACGTATCTCACATTGATTTTCACCTTCCTTATTTTAAATATCTGCATTTACATTTTAGTCATTTAGCAGAAGCTCTTATCCAGAGCGACTTACAGTAGTTAGGAAATACATTTTCTTACTTTTTATACTGAGCAGGCAGTATTTAATGGATGAGATTGAGGTCTGAATGCCATTTCAAATTATAGTAATACATTCTACTCATCAGTAAAATAGATATTAGGCTACTTATTCATATAGCATGCATGACTTTTCAAACTCAAACTCTACTAACATAGAGCCTACTAACATAGAGCCTACTAACATAGAACATACTAACATTCAGCCTACTAACATAGAGTCTACTAACATAGAACCTACTAACATAGAGTCTACTAACATAGAGTCTACTAACATAGAGTCTACTAACATAGAGCCTACTAACATAGAAACTACTAACATAAAACCTACTAACAAAGAACATACTAACATTCAGCCTACTAACATAGAGTCAACTACCATAGAACCTACTAACATAGTCTACTAACATAGAACCTACTAACATAGAACCTACTAACATAGAGTCTACTAACATAGAGTCTACTAACATAGAGCCTACTAACATAGAGTCTACTAACATAGAGCTTACTAACATTCAGCCTAATAACAAAGTCAACTAACATAGAGACTACTAACATAGAGTCAACTCACATAGAACCTGCTAACATAGAGTCTACTAACATAGAGCCTACTAACATAGAGCTTACTAACATTCAGCCTACTAACATAGAGCAAACAATCATAGAGTTAACTAACATAGAGTCTACTAACATAGAGCTGACTAACACAGAACCGACTAACATAGAGCAAACAATCATAGAGTTAACTAACATAGAGTCTACTAACATAGAGCTGACTAACACAGAACCGACTAACATAGAGCAAACAATCATAGAGTTAACTAACATAGAGTCTACTAACATAGAGCTGACTAACACAGAACCGACTAACATAGAGCAAACAATCATAGAGTTAACTAACATAGAGTCTACTAACATAGAGCTGACTAACACAGAACCGACTAACATAGAGTCTACTAACATAGAGCTGACTAACACAGAACCGACTAACATAGAGTCTACTAACATAGAGCTGACTAACACAGAACCGACTAACATAGAGCAAACAATCATAGAGTTAACTAACATAGAGTCTACTAACATAGAGCTGACTAACACAGAACCGACTAACATAGAGTCTACTAACATAGAGCTGACTAACACAGAACCGACTAACATAGAGCAAACAATCATAGAGTTAACTAACATAGAGTCTACTAACATAGAGCTGACTAACACAGAACCGACTAACATAGAGCCTACTAACATAGAGCTGACTAACACAGAACCGACTAACATAGAGTCTACTAACATAGAGCTGACTAACACAGAACCGACTAACATAGAGTCTACTAACATAGAGCTGACTAACACAGAACCGACTAACATAGAGTCTACTAACATAGAGCTGACTAACACAGAACCTACTAACATAGAGTCTACTAACATAGAGCCTACTAACATAGAGCTGACTAACATAGAGTCTACTAACATAGAGTCTACTAACATAGAGTCTACTAACATAGAGCTGACTAACATAGAGTCTACTAACATAGAGTCTACTGTATTAAATATACTGTATGAAATTCGTCAGATTGAAACAACTTACCCTGGAAATGTATGGCAAGACGAGCCTTTTCAGTAAAGCTGTTAGGGCCAATGGTAAGATTGGTTTCACACTGATAATCTGTTTTGCTAGTGCCCATCTGATTCTTAGAAGACCACGTATGATCACAAAATCTGTCATCATTACAGTTTTTGGAGTGTTCTGTTTCAAGCCTCTCAAGGTGCGAGAGAAGCATCTCAACGGTGTCATAATCTCCGTGGTAAACGTTTGTCAGTGTGCATTTCACCTTAAAAGGTTGACCAGAGACAGGGTTCTCGGGCACTGTGGACAGGACAGGCACCGGGAAAGCTAGAGGAGTAGAGACCATGATAGATATCAGTTAAGGAGCATAGAGAATAGAGTATTTTAGCAGGTAGAGAAGAGAGTATCTGAGCCGATATGTTTTTAATTTTTTTAAATTTCACCTTTATTTAATGTATGTATTTTATTTAATGTACCTTTATTTAATGTAATAATTAAGGGGTAGAGAAGAGAGTATCTGAGCCGATATGTAATCATTAAGGAGTAGAGAAGAGAGTATCTGAGCCGATATGTAATCATTAAGGGGTAGAGAAGAGAGTATCTGAGCCGATATGTAATCATTAAGGGGTAGAGAAGCTGACTTTGAAACCCATTGACCTACATAAATGATCCCAGGTCAGTAAACTTACAGTAAACTCTGAGCTGGATTGTTTCCTTCTTCTGTTTCCTACATTTTTCTGCTGTGCAGGTATACTTTCCCTCGTGATTCGGGTGTACAGCTGCAATATGGAGATAACTTCTGTTTTTTGTGGTATTCTGAGTGACATCGCTCTCGTCTAGTTTCATCCAGTGTGGTTTGCCTTGGGAGCAGGTTGTCTCACAGATCAAGGTCACAGCATCTCCCACCTTGACAACGGGTTTGGCTGGGCTAACAGTGATCTCTTTAGCACAGAGTGCAGGATCTAAATGAAAGTTATAACCGGCAACAGTAAATGACATGGTGTATTGAATATGGAGTTTATTTTTTATTTTTACAGTCTTATAGATATCTTTGTTTTACAAAAATCTTAAATTAGTTACTTCAAACTTTTTTCAACTGTCAACAATAAATATTACATTATTGTTAATACATGTATTTAAGCAAAAGTGAAATGGAGGATGGGTACCTCTAAGAGCCAGCAGAAGGTAGCAGAGTAAACAGTGATAGGATTGTAGGTACTCCATTGTCCTCTTCAGTAGTCTCCTGTGACTGTAGTCTGCAAGAGCTCCAGTGGGACTGACGACTGAGATGAGGGAGAATTCACGTCAGTCCATACACTCTACAGCAGGCCAGGCAGTTACTGGCCCCACTGCAGGGCACTATTCAGCAGACTCCTTCCTGTCTTCCCAGGCCTGCCAACATCCTCACACGCAAACCCAGGAACATTGACATGGGGACATGTTTTAATCTGTAGACACACACTGATATAACATACAGAATAACAATGGCTGTGTTTTTGTTCAAATGTTTTGCAATTTTGTAAAAAAAAAAGAAAGTTAAATGAAAGCTCTTATCTAGAAATTATAATCTTTCAGATGGCACAGCATATTTCATAATCTAAGTATAAAAATATTGAAATAATATTTAGAATTTGTCTGGCCTAATTTTAATTAACAGGAAAAGGAGTAACGCAAATTATCTGTTTGGCTTGTTTCATGGTCAGACAAAACAACTAAAACACTCTTTTGAGATCTGAGGTAAATGAGTAGATTTAATATATGAGTCTATCATGACATTACTTCCACAACCTAATCAACAGGGAAACAGCCTCACTGAGAAGGAAAGTGATGGGCACAAGAGGCTGGAGATCCCCTCTATCAAACCGGATGATTAAAAAATATATGTTTATTTAACCTTTATTTAACTAGGCAAGTCAGTTGGGGCGGCAGGGTAGCCTAGTGGTTAGAACGTTGGACTCAAAACCAGAAGGTTGCAAGTTCAAATCCCCGAGCTGACAAGGTACAAATCTATCATTCTGCCCCTGAACAGGCCCACTGTTCCTAGGCTGTCATTGAAAATAAGAATTTGTTCTTAACTGACTTGTCTAGTTAAATAAATTAAGAACAAATTGTTATTTACAATGACAGCCTACTCAGGCCAAACCTAGACACCGCTGGGCCAATTGTGCTCCGCCCTATGGGATACAGCTTGGATTCAAACCAGGGACTGGAGTGAAGCCCTTTGCACTGAGATGCAGTGCCTTAGACTCATGATGTACGTCCAGCAAGGAAGAGATGGGGGGGGAATATGGCTTTCCATATCCGGTGGGGGTTCTATCAGGGTGTGACTATTCCATAAAAGAGTCTCCTGGGTAGGTAATAATTACTCTATACCAAGGTCGGGAGGAAGTGTTTAACAAAGGAACATTCTACCATAAAGTCATTCCTGTTGTTGAATAAGTAAAGTGTTAGCTAATTTTACAGCCCCGCCCCGTTTCATAAACAGTCAATGGTGTGGAAACTCGAACATAACCTCTGACACCTTCTCTCAGTGAAGAACAGATATTTTTGTTTTGTAATACATTTCTCTTTAAACCAGTGGAGCAGAAATATAATGAGAAGTATTGTTTTATTAAAATGTCCTTCCTCCTTCAACATCAGCATGTTTCTGTTAATTTTTGTTTTATCAACAGGAAACAGCTATTGTTTCTACTTTCTACTCAACACCAAGGTCAGTTTTTTTTCACTGCTTTTTGTGATATTGTGGCAACTCTTCAATGGGCTCGGGAGAGGGGAGTGTCAAGTCATTCATCCTCAGAAACATGACCCGCCATGCCATGCTTCTTAACACCTGCTCGCTTGACTCGGATGCCAGCCGCACCAACGTGTCGGAGGAAACACCTTTCTACTGACAACTGAAGTCAGCCTGCAGGAGCCCGGCCCGCCACAAGGAGTCGCTAGAGTGCGTTGAACCAAGGGAAAACTCTCCCTTCACCTGGATGACGCAGGGCCAATTGTGCATCACCCTATGGGACTCCCGGTCACAGCCGGTTCTGCAAAGCCTGGGATTGAACCCCAGACTGTAGTGAGGGCACAACACTGCGATGCAGTGTCTTAGACCGCTGCACCACTCGGAAGGCCAAGTTTAGTTTTAACCTCTTATCATTGAAAACCTTCTGTTCCCAAAGATTGGTTCTGGAGGTAGGGCTGCCATAACCCTACCCACAGGATAACTGCTAGAGAAAGAGTCAACTGGTGGATGAGAATAGGGCTGTCACGGTGCGTGACATCACGACATGTACAAGAGTCACAAAGCTAAATGAGGTTACGATAACGTCGCCATAGGATGTCAGTTGAGAAAAAAAAATCCCTTTCGGTAACTGCCTTGGAAGACGGTCTGTTGTTCTGTTATTCCACAAGATACAGTAGGTTTTATTCAGGGAAAGACAGTTTATTTCCTACCGATGTCACTGTTCAAGTGTTCACATATTTGACTTTCAGCTCTCCCTTTTGACACTCGACCCTCAATGAGCGTTTCTAACAATAAAGCCATCATTACCAGCCCATTAGTGAGGGGAACTGGCCACAGATGATATAAAATCAAGAGACTTCCTGCAAAAAAACCATTAGTAACACAAGTGCTTCCCTGTGGATTTATTTATTTATTTAACCTTTATTTAACTAGGCAAGTCAGTTAAGAACTAATTCTTATTTTCAATGACGGCCTAGTAACAGTGGGTTAACTGCCTGTTCAGGGGCAGAATGACAGATTTGTACCTTGTCAGCTCGGGGGTTTGAACTTGCAACCTTCCAGTTACTAGTCCAACGCTCTAACCACTAGGCTACCCTGCCGCCTCTACACTCTAACCACTAGGCTACCCTGCCGCCTCTACACTCTAACCACTAGGCTACCCTGCCGCCTCTACACTCTAACCACTAGGCTACCCTGCCGCCTCTACACTCTAACCACTAGGCTACCCTGCCGTCCCTACACTCTAACCACTAGGCTACCCTGCCGCCCCTACACTCTAACCACTAGGCTACCCTGCCGCCTCTACACTCTAACCACTAGGCTCTACACTCTAACCCACTAGGCTAACCCCTACCCTGCCGCCCCTACACTCTAACCACTAGGCACCCTTCCGCCCCTACACTCTAACCACTAGGCTACCCTGCCGCCCTACACTCTAACCACTAGGCTACCCTGCCGCCCCCTCTACACTCTAACCACTAGGCTACCCTGCCGCCCTACACTCTAACCACTAGGCTACCCTGCCGCCCCTACACTCTAACCACTAGGCTACCCTGCCGCCCCCTACACTCTAACCACTAGGCTACCCTGCCGCCCTACACCTAACCACTAGGCACCCTGCCGCCCCTACACTCTAACCACCAGGCTACCCTGCCGCCCTACACTCTAACCTAGGCTACCCTGCCGCCCCTACACTCTAACCACTAGGCTACCCTGCCGCCCTACACTCTAACCACTAGGCTACCCTGCCGCCTCTACACTCTAACCACTAGGCTACCCTGCCGCCCTCTACACTCTAACCACTAGGCTACCCTGCCGTCTCTACACTCTAACCACTAGGCTAACCACCTGCCGCCCCTCCACTCTAACCACTAGGCTACCCTGCCGCCTCTACACTCTAACCACTAGGCTACCCTGCCGCCTCTACACTCTAACCACTAGGCTACCCTGCCGCCTCTACACTCTAACCACTAGGCTACCCTGCCGCCTCTACACTCTAACCACTAGGCTACCCTGCCGCCTCTACACTCTAACCACTAGGCTACCCTGCCGCCTCTACACTCTAACCACTAGGCTACCCTGCCTCCTCTACACTCTAACCACTAGGCTACCCTGCCACCTCTACACTCTAACCACTAGGCTACCCTGCCGCCCCATGTGAATAATCGTATCATGACACTAGAACTTTGTTCCTCAAGCTAAGAAAAACATATCCCATCAGATAAATAAAGTCAAATAAGCAACTATTAAAAAATATTTTATTATTATAGGAAAACCAAAACAAATCAAAGAGAACATACTTATTCAGGTGAAAGCAATAGAAAATATCTTAGTTACAACAACAGAGCATAAACTAGAAAATATTTCTCAGTGGAAAGAAAATAGTTGGTTCTGGGACAGGTTGTTCAATTACTTGGTTCAAATATTCATCTTCACCACCGAGTAATTTGGTACAACATATCAAATATAATCTAAATCGCACCAATTAAAATATTCTATAAAGGCACAATGTCTGACTGGCAATACCAGTTATGTAATATACATTTTCTGATTGACTGTTTCAATCAATTCAGATTATACTGCTAAATTATGCCAACACTTATTCTGGAATAATCTAGAATAGTTTACTTCATTAAGACACACAAGCATTTTGAAAAAAAAAAAAAAAAAACAAACATCATAACAGTAAGAATCTGATAAATTACAGCGATCCCTCTCCTCACAGAATTGGAATTTCCGTGTGAAAAATATCATATTCAACATCTCTTCTCTGTAACCCCCCCCCCGTCCAACTCGTCCTATAAAAATAGTCCACTTAACAATTATTTCAAAATATTTCCAATATAGTCATCTAATAATATTATTCATTAAGCAAATACTACACTATAACACACACACACACACACACACACACACACACACACACACACACACACACACACACACACACACACACACACACACACACACACACACACACACACACACACACACACACACACACACACACACACACACACACACACACACACACACACACACACACACACACACACACAGAGAGAGAGATCGAGAGAGACAAACCTAACGCAGCATCCCAAATTACGATTATTTCCATCTTCATGTCTGCCATTCCTCGAGGTGAGCTGGTTGAAAATGTAAAACCAGAGAATTAGTGCAAGACATTTCAGCCAAATATGCAGGGAATGGAGGGATTTAAATAATATTTTTAAAATATGTATAAATGTATATATGTTGAGCAGCAGAAAAGCAACTCATTTGTCATTTTACCAATGCATGGATCAGTGGTGAAATCCTGGAATTTAGACTCAGATTAAATTTCATGCAGCAACAAACACTTTAAATTGAATAGCATAAGGAATTTCTTTTTTTCAAGGTAACGATTTCATTTCATTTTCCAAAAAGAAAAGAGAAAACAAGAAAAACGTGAAATAGACGTGAAATAGACATCACATTATAAAACCAATGCTGTACATCTTCCCTATAAAGCAAACGTTGGGTCTGAAATAAAACCCACCCACAACAAACTGTTGTCCTCAACCCAGACTGTCACTCTGTAATTACTTCCTGTTGTCCTCAATCCAGACCGTCACTCTGTAATTACAGCAGCTGGCAGTTGTGAAATGATCAGAAATATGACAGAGGACCAGTAAGAGAGGACATCTCAGTTAAAACTAAACAGTGCAGTTGGGCTGAATATTAAATGTTGGTTTGGATCTGTCAGCATAGAAATCTCTATACAGAGCATATGACCTCTGGAAGATATCACCTCTAGGACCTAGAGTTCAACTGTGAAGTCTTAAAAACCCCACAGAGCACCTGGGTGTGTCTTCATACCATCACCCCTCAGCTTCAGAGCCACAGCTTCTCCAGAGCTCCATAAAGACGGAGAGGAGCCCAGCCCAGCGAGCCTGCTCTTACCTAGCCAGACGTCTCCTGTAGCTGCCAGTTCAGTCCATGCATCCCCCCTGCTCTATGCTCTCCTCTACTGCCACAGGCAGGACCAGGTGGGAGATACGGCTCCATAGTCCACTCAGCTTGTCCAGGTCCATCCGATTATAGGAACCAGGCTTGTCTGAGCTGTTACTTTCCACAAAGGTGTCCGTAATATAATCCTGGACCCTCTCCTCCACCTCATTCAGACTGAGCTCCTTCCCTAACTCCTCCTCAGGCAGCAGCACAGTGAAGAGCAGGAACACCTCTTTGTAGGCTGCATTCTCGTGGTCACAGTAGCGGTAGAATATGATCGTGGAACCCGGGGGCAGCTCCTCAAAGCGGTGGATGACGGCTACGGGCTGGTCCCCCTCGAAGGCTTCCCCCAGCTGGGTGTCGATGTCCAGCTTGACCTGGTCGCTGTCCTGGCCAGCTTTGCTGGCCCCGTCGATGTGGAGGATGGACGAGGTGTTGAAGGCAGAGGAGAAGGCGGAGGCCAGATGCAGGGCAAGGCAGTGCAGCGTCTTCTCCCCCCTGCGGCCTGCTGTCAGCATCAGGCTGACTGGCTCCGTGGGCCGGGCCGTCTGGAGGTGCCTCTCCAGGTGGATCCTGCTCCTCCTCCACAGCTCAGAGCGCTGCCCGGGGAACAGGGACTCCAGAGCAGATAACTGAGAAACAAACTTCCCCTCTCTCACAGGCCAGGCTGGATGATCTCCACCCCCTGAAGGCCTGAAGGGCAGTGAGAAGTGCTGGTAGGCCAGGACACCCAGAACACCAGAGACAAGCAGCACCAGAGCCTGAAATAGTTTCCACATGTACCCTGCAGGGATGAGAAGATGACCATGTTTAATTCCAGAAACAAATGCAAATATAAATAATATTAAAATGCCTCCTACTTTAGGACAATTCAAGGAGAGATTTTTAACAATATATACATTTTTTAACTTACCCCCAAAAGCTTTCCCAGGAATTGCCTTGATAACAGCTGATTTCTTAATATCTTAAAATAGAAAAATATTCATATTGAAATAATACTGAAATAATCTCAAACACTACTTCCTCAATAAAACTGCACCACTATACATAACGGTACCTTGTTTTCTGAGTTTGGTAGTTTGTTTTCGAGTAGGAATATTGTTCACCCGACAGCTCGATGTGTAGGACTCTTCAGACGTGGGGTAACCTCTCATGCTATAATGGTTAGCGCTGGGCAATCCTACACAGAGGACAATGTTAAAATACATAACACTTTAGATTGACTAGGAAAACTACATTAGCTCTGTCATCTTACCAGTTCTTTTGTCTTTCCTCTCCATATTCTCCTTGTACTCTGCCATGCTGCTCGTCTTGTAAACCTCTGGTCGGTTTTCCAGGGGTCTGAGTTGGGTTGCAGGCTTGGTACCAGACGCAGCTCTTCTTGACATTTCCACTGAAAACAAAACACATGAAAAGCCCTTTAGAGAAAAATCTCAGTTTGATATTCTCAGATCTTTAGAGATCATTAAGATTACGGGTTAAAATTAGGTCCTACTTCTCTTGGTTTTAAACAGATCTGTTTTCAGCTCCTCGGTTGTATGAATGGAACTGCGACTCAGTAGGTACAACCTGGGATCCACAATCTCTTGGGAGCCAACACCGACCGTCTTCGGTACGTTCACATTCATGTGCCCCATCGAAGTTGCATCAAAGGGACCTGTTACAGGATGGGTAAGCCACAGGACAACCATCAAGCATAGAATGCACCATTAAAACTGCAATATGTCACCTTTTGGGCATACCAACAAAAACACATAGAAATGTGAGTTATAGATCTTCCCCAATGAAAGCATTTCTATGCTTCCCGTTATTACTTTTTTGTGTGTGTGTCTTTTACTTTGGGGTTTGTACACCAGCTTCAAACAGCTGAATATACAATATTTGTGGTTATTGAAATTATATTTCATAGCAGTTTAGATTATACAATGATTCTCTACACTATAACTGCTTTTTTCGTCACAAACTGAAATTAGGCAAACTAGTTTTTTTCAACCAGGAAATGGCGGAAAAATATTTGCATACCGCACCTTTAAGTGGGCTATGGAAAAATAGCATCAAGAATCAGTTGTTTCCTATTTGTGAATTTGGTCGGGTTGGGGTGAACGGTAATGTGGTCCTCCTAAACTCACGTTTATGCTGTGTGACATTGTGATGGGAGGAGTCTTCCTCGGCACTCATCTCCTGTTCCTCGTTCTGCTCCGAGTCCAGATCTTCATCCCCAGTGGTCTCCTGGACATCCATCTCATCCTCATCACAACTGCCATCCCCTGCCACTCCAATCTCTGACTTATTCTTCTTGCCAGGGGACTCTGAGTTGGGAAAGGAAAGCAGTAGATAAAGAAGTACTACAATCTCAATCATCTGTTAAACCTCCGCAAGCCTTTACGACTAGTAGCCTATTGACTTTTACCATCGTCCTCCATGGAGCCATTGACAGGTGAGGATGGGATCTTGTTCTCTTCCCTCTTCCTCTTCAGCGGACCTCTGGGTGCCAACTCTAAAGTAACTGCTGGCAAGGGCGAGAAAAGGAGTTTAGTGAGTGACAATAACGTCAGCTAAAAGTTGTATCCAAGCTGGATATATCGGACTGCTGACTTCCAAATGATTGACTGGTTAACCATTAACTTAGCTAGTTAACTCATAACTAATTAAATTGTAAAGGCTAAGTTTGTAATGAATGAGTAACGTTAGCTCCGGTTAGGCTATTTAATGAGGACCATGTTCATTATTTTAATGACTGCTAATAAAGAGATAGCTAAGTTAACTAGCTAACTAACATGTCAAAACATCGTGTTAACTAGCAAATGTTTGTTTTCATGCATTTTTACGATATAACCGATTTTTACTTTGTGGGTGTGTTATCTAGTTTGCGGAAACAGCTAGAGGAAACGGAAGACTGGCTAGCTAGCTCGGTTATGTAGATAGGATTAGGGTAGCAGCCTGGCTGACAAACCTTTCATCGATTGCCTTGTCGACCTCCTCGCTGGTTGAGCCGAGTTGTTTCGTAAAATCTCAGGATCCATGGTTCCACTCAAAATTATACCTTATAGCGCAAATTAAATATTCACTCTATAGCGCAACTTCTCAAACGCATTTCCTCGGATGGGTCGTTTTTTTTTTTTTACAAAACAGGAAATAAGTTGTACGTTCAACAGAATTCGTTGGAAACACATAGCTGGCGAATCTATGTTCCGGATGTAAGCGGTCATTCTGCCACTCCACGTCTGTCACATTTCTTATTGCTCCTCTGCAACAAGGGGCAAATTCAAAGCTGGTATTTATCTGAAAAATACGATACAGTGGGTATGTTCATAACACTATATAAATGCAAATAATGCTGGTAAATTACCACTACAGGGTTTATATGAATAACGTTAGCTTGCTAGCCCAAGGATGTACTTTTACATAACACTTCAAATTCTAATAGGGGGGTCTGAGTTTATGTGACAAAATAAGCACTCAGACTGTAGTAGAGAATTATTGTACTATGTCAGGGGTTCCCACAGTTTTTCACTCAGGCCCCACTTCCAGAACTATACAATGACTAAACATCACAAGAGGAACTGATGATGCACTACCCGATTTCGGAATTGCACCTTGTGCATTCTACTATTACAACTTTCAAGAAAACATTTAAAACCAGACTGATTTCCATTTTTGGGGGGTGGCACAGTTTGGGAGCCACGGTACTATGTAAACTGGTGTTAAATATATTTTCAATAAGCCAAAAATTGTATCTACAGTTGTTTGAAGCTTTGTACAAAACCCAAAATTGTATGGGCTACTTTGGGATTTTGGCAATTAAGTCCTTTATCGACTTCTCAAGAGTCAGATGAACTCATGGATACCATTTGTATGTCTCTGCATCCAGTATGAAGGAAACTAGTCAGCAATTGTGCTAACGCTAGTTAGCAATCTCCTTCAAACTCCAAGAAAAATACATTTAAAATGGAATCCACGGGTTCAATTGACTCTGGGGGAAGTCGATAAAGGGCTTCATTGACAAAATCCTGGAAGCATCCCTTTAAGATGGGGGATGCGGCAGGGTAGCCTAGTGGTTAGAGCGTTGGACTAGTAACCAGAAGGTTGCAAGTTCAAACCCCTGAACTGACAAGGTACAAATCTGTCGTTCTGCCCCTGAACAGGCAGTTAACCCACTGTTCCCAGGCCGTCATTGAAAATAATAATTTGTTCTTAACTGACTTGCCTGGTTAAATAAAGGTTAAATAAAATAAATTTAAAAAGAACAGGAAGCATAGCAATAGCTCACATTGAGTGGCTCAGCGGTCTAAGGCACTGCATCTCAGTGATAAAGGCATCACTACAGACCCTGGTTTGATCCCGGGCTGTATCACAACCGGCCGTGATCGGGAGTCTCACAGGGCGGCGCACAATTGGCACAGCATCGTTCGGGTTAGGGGAAGGTTTGGCCGTCATTGTAAATAAGAATTTGTTCTTAACTGACTTGCCTCGTTAAATAAAGGTTCAATAAAACACTTAAAAATGTAATTTAACAGATCTAGAGCTTTTTAGACTTGCTTTCAATTTGTGACAGATCTATAACTCACATTTCTATGTGAATGTGGTCGGGTCACCCAAGAAGTGACATATTAAAGATTTAAGCCAGAGTGTAGGGGAGCCTACCGCGTTACTCCTTCGTTCAAGGACCTTGTGTTATATTCAGAGGTAGACTGGCTCTGGTAAAATACAGCCAAATACTCCATCTAAATGTGAATCCATTTTCAATTGTGATACGGTTCTAGAAACATAAAGCCCTTTACTTTAATATCACATCAAAATTATTTCACAAATGCTAAATATTTCACTTACTGTACACAGTTTTAACAGGCTTAAACTAATTAAATGAATCAAATCTAATCTTTATCACAGTTGCCGCCGCCAGTATTTTTCAGTGAAAATACGTTTCAGGCGACCTTCTTCCATTACACACAGGTGTTCGGAGCATGCTAGATAGCTAATTAGCACAGGTGGTTGCCTTTGTCTTCCGACCGTCTTCTGTAAAAATTGAGATGGTGTACCCCAAGCAATTGTGACAGATCTAGGTACAACCTTCTTATCTAAGGTATCTATTAGGTAACAGATGTATTAGGACCACTCCCTACCACTCACAGACAGATGGTCTTGTGGAGAGGTACAACCAGACGTTGAAATCCACGTTGGGAAAGTTTGTGACAGAAAATGGAAAGGACTGGGACCATTGGCTGTCTTACCTGTTGTTTTCATACAGAGAGGTTCCCCAAGCATCCACAGGATACTCACCTTTTGAACTCCTGTATGAAAGACAGGTCAGAGGAGCCCCGAATGTCCTCATAAACACCTGGGACAAGCCAAAGATCCCAGAGCCAGAATGCATTCCTCAACTACGTACTGCAAATGGAGAGAAAAGACAGCCATGGAAACATGGAGACAAAAAGGTTGGTTTGACAAGAAAGATAAAGAAAGGGTCTTTGAGCCAGGACAACAGGTTGTGCTGCTCTTACCTACCTTAGAAATCAATCAGTTAGCCCAATGGCAGTTGCCCTTTAAAGTCCTTTGCAATATGGGTCCGTCCTTCCACCTGTAAAATTTAAATGCCGGCGCGCAGAAAGACAAAAACAGACCTTCCATGTCAATCCACTGAAAGAATGGAGGTAAAGAGATGTTCCTGTCAGTCAGCAACTGTTTGTCGGGGGCAGTGAAGGAAGACGAAGACGAAATTGAACAGCTCTTCACTTCAAAGTCTAATCAAACAGTTGAAGATCTGGACTTGTCTAATTTGTCTCCATAGCAGAAGGAGTTGGAGGCCATCTCCAACTGGGGCTGCAGGTAGCCCAGTGCTTAGAGCTTTGGACTAGTAACCTGAAGGTTGCAAGATCAAAATCTCCTGAGCTGACAATGTAAAAATCTGTCGTTCTGCCCCTGAACAAGGCAGTTAACCCACTGTTCCTAGGCTGTCGTTGAAAGTAAGAATTTGTTCTTAACTAACTTGCCTAGTTAAATAAAGGTCAAAGGAAAGAGAGAACTGTACTGAACTGTTTTCAGAAAAGACAGCTTACACTACACTGGTGGAGCACAAGATCCACTCAAACACTCCACTCCAGTTCACCAGATTTGATTTGATTTGATTTGGATTTGAAACACTCCACTCCAGTTCACCAGATTTGATTTGATTTGGATTTGAAACACTCCACTCCAGTTCACCAGATAGTATATAGCTGGGTAGGGCTCCATGTATGTATAGTATATAGCTGGGTAGGGCTCCATGTATGTATAGTATATAGCTGGGTAGGGCTCCATGTATGTATAGTATATAGCTGGGTAGGGCTCCATGTATGTATAGGATATAGTTGGGTAGGGCTCCATGTATGTATAGTATATAGCTGGGTATTTGACCTCAGATGGTTGGTTGGTTAACTGCTTGTTCTGGGGCTGTGGAGACTTTTGTACGTTTCTTTGTTCTAATTAATTATGCTTTCTTTTGTCATTCTCATATCCTGGCATCCTTAAGGGGAATTTCACCCTGGGGGAATATGGGCCTGTTTTCATCATGTCCGAGGCTTTTCTAGGACAGTGAGATGGTGT
The DNA here is from genome assembly GCF_021184085.1 of Oncorhynchus gorbuscha. Lineage (NCBI taxonomy): Eukaryota > Metazoa > Chordata > Actinopteri > Salmoniformes > Salmonidae > Oncorhynchus > Oncorhynchus gorbuscha. The sequence continues at coordinate 7,575,222 of NC_060187.1, read as the reverse complement.
TTCACACATAATGGCCCAGGAGGAAGGCAGGTCTGGGCTTGGCTCGCTGAATTATACACCCTATGACGGCTTCCGGTGTATTGATGTGGTTTTCCTTTGTTCGATAGAGCCTTTGGATGTCTTTCAGCGATGTTTCTATCAGCGGATTCATTGCTAAATATTACAAGCAGACACATTTTGTCCAGTCTCTGAAAGACTACAACTTGAGGTGGGCGGTGCTTTGTGCTCTGGCCCCGTCCCTCTCCCAAGTCAGGCTTTCTTTTAAAAAAAGGAGGTGAACACTAACACAATCCTTTGGGCAAAACTGAAAGAACTGACCGGACGCAATGGCTTCAAGTGACGCCTCTCATCAACACACATTTGACTATGGGGCACTTTTTTTTAATGTTCTATTAGCTACTTGGTGACTTTCCAACGGAATATAGCAAAGAGAATTTGAAACAATTTGAGTTGGATTTAGCTAATGTTAGAAGCTCAGCTACAGTCAATGCTGTAGAGGGCAGATGACAAATATGGTGCCTAGCTAAGTAAGTTATTTTTCCTGCAAGCCACCTACCTGCCTAGCTAATTAGCTAACTTTAGTTTATCTACTGAAACCCATATTGTGTATTGCTAACATACTACTGTGTTACAGCGGGGAGAAATCAAATGATTTTTCTGTTTGCTAACTTAGCTACGTAGCTAGCTAGGTAGCTAGCTAAGTTAGCTAAACAGCTACCGGTATCCATATCTATGACTAAAAATCTTTAGTATCTCGATTGTAAAACCTCTTCTCTTTTTAGTAGATATGGCTATTAAACAGAGAGTTACAATGTTACAACCAGCCACCAAATGCTATGTTTCCCAGCAAACTAGATGGCTAGCTAGTTAGCCTGGCGCCTGCTAACTTGTTATGCGCCACGCCTCACATTTGTCACTTGTTAGCAAACGTGTAAGATCAGCAACTGTAAATTATTTTTCACGAGCTAACTATGTAACATAACTGACGAGGGTTGACGTTGGTGATGATTATGATCGTGGATGCATTTCAGTCTCACAAAATTATAGACATGACGCAAGATAGGACTCCAAACAGATGTAAATCACACGTATATCAAGCTAGCTAGCTAGCTACGTTTACTAGCAACCAGTGATAAGAAACAATAATACAACAATTTAGTATTGTAAATCTCTGAAACTGAAGCTGGTTTTATGACACAAATATTTGCCTAAGCATGCTTAATAGACATGGCTGTAGGTAGATACTGTCTGCCTACCTACATAGGTACATTTGTACAGTCTGGTCACTGTGCAAAGCTTGAGGGTTATGCCACATTTCTTTCTATTAGGCTAAATATCGTTGTAAATGTAATCTCTGTGCCTGTGCACATGTATACATGTTCGTCTAGTCTACTATAATGTTGATGTTATGCTGGCACAGTTCAACTGTCGTTCACAAAGTACAATAGAGTATAAATTATAATCTTCTTTTTGTCTAACAGACAATACAGTGTGGTGCCTGGCTTCATCCTTGATTTCTAGTTGAGTCTAGATACAGAAACAGAATTCCTTTGCCTGCGTGTGTCATTGTAGCGGAATTGTATCCCGTGAATTGTATCTCTCTCTCTCTCTGTATCTCTCTCTCTGTATCTCTCTCTCTCTCTCTCTCTCTCTCTCTCTCTCTCTCTCTCTCTCTCTCTCTCTCTCTCTCTCTCTCTCTCTCTCTCTCTCTCTCTGTATCTCTCTCTCTCTCTCTCTCTCTGTATCTATCTCTCTCTCTCTCTCTTTCTCTCGGGATTAGACATTATGCTAGATTTCAAGCAGATGACTCGGGAATGGCAGTTAGATCATGATAACACTCCTTCCACAGCTTTACAAGTATTCCCTGAACTTTACTACACTGATCATACTGTGTTGTCTTACTGTATGTTTCTTTGTGAATGGCAATTTCATCATGACCACCAGTTCTATTAGCTACAGGTTGGTACATCAGATAATGTGATTTAACCAATTATGTGTGGCATATATTACTGGGAGTTACAGGATATGTACTGCTTGGTGTAGCACATCAAATTTTCGACCAACCTTAGCGATGAGGTCTTCGTCCTCAATTTGGGGAGACCGGACTCTCAAAATGTCAGTGTCCAGTTGCAGGGGTTCAGTTTGAATGTAGAAAATGCTCCGTTCTTAAAATATAGATTTATTTTCTCTGTTAAGGAATCCAACAATGTGTACTCCAGCTGACCAAGAACAGAGCAGAATGTCTTGCTCTTCATTGTAATCAGAGGGCTGATATAAATACTATTCATGCCAGTCTCTCTTGGCTATGAGTTGAGGAGAGACTGACTGCATAATATATCACTTCTGATGTTTATAAGAAACATTCATGTGTTGAAAATCCCAAATGATTTGCATAGTCAACATACACACAGCTCTGACACACACACTTACCCCACCAGACATGCACCAGGGGTCTTTTCGCAGTCCCCAAATCCAGAACAAATTAAAGGAAGCGTACAGTATTATATGGAGCCATTGTTGAATGGAACTCTGTTCCATCTCGTATTGATCAAATAAACAGCAAATCTGGTTTCAAAAAACGTCTCTCCCCTATTTGACATAGATTGTATGTATGTATGTATGTATGTATGTATGTATGTATGTATGTATGTATGTATGTATGTATGTATGTATGTATGTATGTATGTATGTATGTATGTATGTATGTATGTATGTATGTATGTATGTATGTATGTATATGTGTGTATGTATGTATGTATGTATGTATGTATGTATGTATGTATGTATGTATGTATGTATGTATGTATGTATGTATGTATGTATGTATGTATGTATGTATGTATGTATGTATGTATGTATGTATGTATGTATGTATGTATGTATGTATGTATGTATGTATGTATGTATGTATGTATGTATTGTGTGTATGTATTGATATGTGCCTTTAAAAAATTATGGAACATTTCGGGGATCTTTATTTTCATGAGACAAATACTTTACATGTTGCGTTTATATTTTTGTTCAATATAGATCTGAACCGACTGGGGAAAATTGTTGTGAACGGTCTTCCAACTCGGAAACTCAGGCATCTTTCTAGAGCTCCTCTTGTCAAATTGGCTTTACTCAAAACCATGTAGATGTAGGTCTTTCATTGAGTTTGATGCTATATGAATAAGTAGCCTAATATTTACTTTAGTGATTAATAGAATGTATTTTATCCCGTTCCGTTTGCTTCCGTTGAAGAAAAGTTTTTCAACAGAATCAGCGAAATGAATACACAGTTCACTTTTCAAAACAGCACGATCACTTTGCTCGTTGTATTTATAATTCCTTCTCACAACTTTCTAAGCGCTCTCCACCTATCACCTTTCCCTTCGCTTGTGGACTTCAGTGCACAACACATCAGCCGTCTGTGACCAGGCAAAAAAAAAACACTTTCCAAGCCAAACCCTCATAACGTGACTGCTATAACTGCTACACACAGCCTATATCGTTGTTACATCATAGTCAACATAGCTACTAGAACTAACGCGTTAGTAAATCCGCTACCAATCACACAGCACAGTATACAGTCAGAAAGCAGTTTAGCAGTTACACCAGTGGGCCTCGGTGGCAATAAATGTATGCAATTCAGTGAGGAGGATGTTCCTCCCCTTTCTCCTCTAAGGAAACTCCACTGTCCCAAACATACACACAATCAGTTGTCTGCTTGTGCTGAACATTGAGAGAATTCTACTGTTGATACTTTAATCCAAAGACAAAACATTACAATTGACAGGGATTGACAGATATAACAAACAGAATAACAATGGCTGTGATTTTGTTCAACTTTTTGGCAATTTAGTAAAAACTAAATAATAGTTAAAACTTTTGTCTACAAATGATAACCTTTCAGATGTCACAGATTAGCATTTTTCATATTCTAAGTATAAAAATATGCAAATAATGTACATTTTTTTTGTGGGTCCTAATTTTAATTAAAAGGAAAAGGAGTAATGCAAAATTATCTGTTTGGCTTGTTTCATGGTCAGACAAAGCAACTAAAACACTCTTTTGAGATCTGAGGTAAATGAGTAGATTTAATATATGAGTCTATCATGACATTACTTCCACAACCTAATCAACAGGGAAACAGCCTCACTGAGAAGAAAAGCTGGAGATCCCCTCTATCAAGCATATCAAGACAAGGAAGGAAGAGACAGGGGTTTGTCATTCCATATCTGGGGGGGGGGGGTTATATCAGGGTGTGACTATAAGATAGAAAGTCTCCTGGGTAGTTAATCAACACACTACACAGAGGTTAAGGAGGAAGTTCTTAACAAAGAACATTCCAGACTAAAGTCATTTCTGGGAAACGCTTGTTTCCTGTTTTCAATACGGTCTATGGTTCAACAACTAATATAATCTCTGACCCCTTCTCTCAGTGAAGGACAGATATTTATTTTTGTAATAAATATGTGCAGTGGGGAGAACAAGTATTTGATACACTGCCTATTTTGCAGGTTTTCCTACTTCAAATCTAATTTTATTTGTCACATACACATGGTTAGCAGATGTTAACGCGAGTGTAGCGAAATGCTTGTGCTTCTCGTTCCGACAATGCAGTAATTCCGACAATGCAGTAATAACCAACAAGTAATCTAACTAACAATTACTTACAAAGCATGTAGAGGTCTGTCATTTTTATCATAGGTACACTTCAACTGTGAGAGACGGAATCTAAAACAAAAATCCAGAAAATCACATTGTATGATTTTCAATGAATTAATTTGCATTGTATCTGGAGCATCAGCATTTGTGAGTTCGATTACAGTCTCAAAATGGCCAGAAACAAATGATTTTCTTCTGAAACTTGTCAGTCTATTATTGTTCTGAGAAATGAAGGCTATTCCATGTGAGAAATTGCCAAGATACTGAAGATCTCGAACCACCCTGTGTACTATTCCTTTCACAGAACAGTGCAAACTGGCCCTGACCAGTATAGAAAGAGGAATGAGGCCCCGGTACACAACTGAGCAAGAGGACAAGTACATTAGTGTCTAGTTTGAGAAACGGACGCCTCACAAATCCTCAACTGGCAGCTTCATTAAGTAGTACCCGCAAAACACCAGTCTCAACGTCAACAGTGAAGAGGCGACTCCGGGATGCTGACCTTCTAGGCAGAGTTCCTCTGTCCAGTGTCTGTGTTCTTTTGCCCATCTTAATCTTTTATTTTTATTGGACAGTCTGAGATATGGCTTTTTCTTTGTAACTCTGCTTTGGCCATCGACAGGTGAGGATGGGATCTTGTTCTCTTCCCTCCTCCTCTTCAGCGGATCTGTGGGTGTCAACTTTACAGTAACTGCTGGCGAAGGTGAGAAAAGGAGTTTAGTGAATGACAATAACGCAAGCGAAACATTACATCCAAGATGGATACATATATCTCTATATACAGTATATATCTCTATCTATATATATGTATATATCCTTCTCACAAATGTATATATATATATATATTTATATCTCTATATACAGTATATATCTCTCTATCTATATATATGTATATATCCTTCTCACAAATATATATATTTATATCTCTATATACAGTATATATCTCTCTATCTATATATATATCCTTCTCACAAATATATATATATATATATATATTTATATCTCTATATACAGTATATATCTCTCTATCTATATATATGTATATATCCTTCTCACAAATATATATATATATTTATATCTCTATATACAGTATATATCTCTCTATCTATATATATGTATATATCCTTCTCACAAATATATATATATATATATATATATATATTTATATCTCTATATACAGTATATATCTCTCTATCTATATATATGTATATATCCTTCTCACAAATATATATATATATTTATATCTCTACATCTGACTGCCAACTTCCACATTTTTGACTGGTTAACCATATAACTTAGCTAGCTACTAGCTAACTCATAACAAATTAAATTGAAACACTAAATTCTTAGCTAGGTATGTAGCTTCAACAAGCTAATTAATGAGTAATGTTAGCGGCGGGTTAAGCTAATTAATGAGTAATATTAGCGCCGGGTTAAGCTAATTAATGAGTAACATTAGCGGCGGGTTAAGCTAATTAATGAGTAACGTTAGCGCCGGGTTAAGCTAATTAATGAGTAATATTAGCGCCGGGTTAAGCTAATTAATGAGGACCATGTGAATACTTTTAATGACTGCTAATGAAGAGATAGCATATTTTTTATATTTCATGAGTTTTTACGATATATCCAATTTTGATTGCGGGTGTGTATCTAGACAAGTTAGCGGAAACAGTTAGCTCAGGGGATCGCAAAATTTAATTTGGGCCCTCATTCCAGCAATGGCTACATCTATGGGCACAAGCACTATTCATGACACAAACTGTTCACACCCCTATTGTTGGTGGAGAGAATTTTGCATGTTTAAAGCTTATTTCCTGCAATTTGACACATTTTGTCATGGGCTGCAAAGAAAATGTTGCAATTTTAAAGCAAATTTTCTTGCAGTTCTATACATGCGTAATGTCTATTCATGTACTATTTGAGTGAGAGAAAAAAATTACAACAATATCTATGGGCTAAAAAAACTAAATAAACATAAGCTGAAATGGGCTAGTTGATCTGGATATTTCAGGCAAGTTATAAATAGCTCTCTAAGGTATGCAATGACTAACAGGAAAGAAGAACTGATGATGCAATACCCAATGCATTCTACTATTACAACTTTCATGAGTAAGTTTAAAGCTGGATTGAGCTCAAAAAATATATACAGTACATGTCAAAAGTTGGACCCACCTACTCATTCAAGGTGTTTTCTTTATTTTTACTATTTTCTACATTGTAGAATAATAGTGAAGACAACAAAACTATGAAATAACACATACGGAATCATATAGTAACCAAAAAAGTGTTAAACAAATCAAAATATATTTTATATTTGAGATTCTTCCATGTAGCCACCCTTTGCTTTGATGAAAGCTTTGCACACTCTTGGCATTCTCTCAACCAGCTTCATGAGGTAGTCACCTGGAATGCATTTCAATTAACAGGTGTGCCTTGTTAAAAGTCAATTTGTGGAATTTCTTTCCTTCTTAATGCGTTTCAGCCAATCAGTTGTGTTGTGACAAGGTAGGGGTGGTATACAGAAGATAGCCCTATTTGGTAAAAGACAAAGTACATATTATGGCAAGAACAGCTCAAATAAGCAAAGAGAAACAACAGTCCATCATTACTTTAAGACATGGTCAGTCAATCCGGAACATTTCAAGAACTTTGAAAGTTTCTTCAAGTGCAGTTGCAAAAACCATCAAGAGCTATGATGAAACTGTCTCTCATGAGGACCGCCACAAGAAAAGAAGACCCAGAGTTACCTCTGCTGCAGAGGATAAGTTCATTAGAATTAACTGCACCTCAAATTGCAGCCCAAATAAATGCTTCAGAGTTAAAGTAACAGACGCATCTCAACATCAACTGTTCAGAGGAGACTGCGTAAATCAGGCCTTCATGGTTGAATTTCTGCAAAGAATCCACTACTAAAGGACACCAATAAAAGAAGAGACTTGCTTGGGCCAAGAAACACGAGCAATGGACATTAGACCGGTGGAAATCTGTCCTATGGTCTGATGAGTCCAAATGTGAGATTTTTGGTTCCAACCATCGTGTTTTTGTGAGACACAGAGTAGGTGAACGGATGATTTCTGCATGTGTGGTTCTCACTGTGAAGCATGGAGAAGGTGTGATGGTGCTTTGCTGGTGACACTGTCTGTGATTTATTTAGAATTCAAGGCACCCTTAACCAGCATGGCTACCACAGAATTCTGCAGCAATATGCCATCCCATCTGGTTTGCGCTTAGTGGGACTATCATTTGTTTTTTAACAGGACAATGACTCATAACACACCTCCAGGCTGTGTAAGGGCTATTTGACCAAGGAGAGTGATGGAGTGCTGTGTCAGATGACCTAGCCTCCACAATCATCCGACCTCAACCCAACTAAGGATGGTTTGGGATGAGTTGGACCGCAGAGTGAATGAAAAGCAGCCAAAGGCTCAGCATATGTGGGAACTCCTTCAAGACTGTTGGAAAAGCATTACTCATGAAGCTGGTTGAGAGAATGCCAAGAGTGTGCAAAGCTGTCAAGGCAAAGGGTGGCTGCTTTGAAGAATCTCAAATAATATATTTTGATTTGTTTTACACTTTTTTGGTTACTACATGATTCCATATGTGTGATTTCATAGTTATGATGTCTTCACTATTAGTCTGCAATGTAGAAAATAGTAAAAAAATAAAGAAAAACCCTTGAATGAGTTGGTGTGTCCAAACGTTTTGACTGGTACTGTATATATATAATAATAATAAATATATTATTTATTTTGGTGGGGGGGGGGTGTGGACACATGATGAAACTCTGGGTTTTCACAACCAATTCATTTCTGTACAAAACCGTCTCAGGGAAGCTCATTTGTGTGCTCATCGTCCTCACCAGGGTCTTGACCTGACTGCCGATCAGCATCTTAACCGACTTCAGTGGGCAAATGCTCACCTTCCTGGCCTGCTGGACAAGTGTGCTTTTCACTGATGAATCCCAGTTTCAATTGTACTGGGAATATGGCAGACAGTGTGTATGGTGTCGTGTGGGTGAGTGGATTTTCTGATGTCAACGTTGTGAACAGACTGCTCCACGGGGAATGGTGGGGTTATGGTATGGGCAAGCATAACCTACGGACAACAAACACAAATGCATTTTATGGCACAGAGATACCGTGACACGATCCTGAGGCGCATTGTCGTGCAATTCATCCACCGACATCCTCATGTTTCAGCATGATAATGCACAGCCCCATTTCGCAAGGATCTGTACACAATTCCTGGAAGCTTAAAATGTCCCAGTTCTTCCATGCCTTGCATACTCGCCAGACAGTCACACATTAAACATGTTTGGGATGCTCTGGATCATCGTGTACAACAGTGTGCTACAGTTCCCGCCAATATCCAGCAACTTTGCACATCCATTGAAGAGGAGTGGGACAACATTCCACAGGCCACAATCAACAACCGGATGTGGCGCTGCATGAGGCAAATGTTGGTCACACCAGATACTGACTGGTTTTCTGATATACATCCCTACTTATTTATTTTTTTACTATCAATCTGTGACCAAAAGATGCATATCTGTATATTCCCAGTCATTTGAAATCTATAGAATAGGCCCTAATGAATTTATTTCAAGTGTCTGATTTACTCATTTGAACTGTAACTCTATAAAATATTTGAAATTGTTGCATGTTGCGTTTATATTTTTGCTCAGTGTAGATGGAATTATGTTAGCTGCCTGTTTGACAAAACATTCGTCAATTGTTTTGTCGACCCGACCTCCTCGCTGGTTGAGTAGGGTTGTTTGGTAAAATCTTAGGATCCATGGTTCCACTATAAATTATACCGTATAGCGCAAATGAAATATTTAGACTAGCTAGCTACATCGTTCTCAGAAGCGTTTTCTTGGAGGGGCCGTTTCGACAGAACACCGGAAATAAGTGACACGTTCCATAGATTTCGTTGGAAAAAAATTGCTAACGAATCTATGTTCCGGCTATAAGCGGTCATTCTGCGACATTTCCTATTGCTCCTCTGGACCAAGAGGCACATTTAAAGCGGATATTTATCTGAGGAAGGTGATACAGTGGTAAGTATACTCATAACACTATAGAAATGCAAACAATTATGTTAAATAACCACAACAGTGTTTATACTAATAGCTAGCAACACTAACTTAATATCACTTCAGGTAAACAGAAATCGTTCCGCCATTTTCTGTTTGCTAAAATTCTAACAGTTTGCCTAATTTAAGTTTATGTGACAAAACAAGCACTAAGTGTACAGAATCATCGCACCATCTAAACCGTTGTGAAATATGTATCCAAAAATATTGTATTTTCAGCTTTTTGAAGCTGATGTATAAAACAAAGAAAAAGAGCAAAACAAAAATTAAAGGGACACTTCGGGATTTTGGCCATTAAGGCCTTTATCTACTTCCCTAATGTCAGATTAATTTATGGTTACCACTTTTGTGTCTGCATCCAGTATGAAGGAAGCTAGTTAACAACTACCTTCAAACAGCAAACGGAATCCATGGTTCATCTTATGAGGAAGTAGATAAAGGGCTTTATTGTCAAAATCCCGAAGAATCTCTAAGAACGGGGAAGCATAGAACAGATATACCGCTCCCTAAACTTGCGTTCAATGACTGACAGATCTATAACACACTTCTATGTGTATTTTATTGGGTCGTCCAAAAAGTGACATTATATCTTTAAATCAGAGTATAGGCGTGCCTGCTGCGTTACTCCTTGGTCCAAGGACATTGTTATTTTCAGAGGTAGATTAGCTCTGGCAAAATAATATGACTCCATCTAAACTTGAATCGATTCTCAATTGTGATACGGTTCTAGAAACATGAAGCCTTTTACATCACATCAAAATAATTTCATAAATGCTAAATGCTATACACTTACTGTACACTGTTTTAACAGGCTTAAATGAATTAAACAAATCAAGTCTAATCTTTAACACAGTTGCAGCTGACATTTTTTATGACATGTTTCTGGCATCTTTTCATTATACACAGGAGCATTCTAGATAGCTGATTAGCACATGAGCATTCTAGATAGCTGATTAGCACAGGAGCATTCTAGATAGCTGATTAGCACAGGAGCATTCTAGATAGCTGATTAACACAGGAGCATTCTAGATAGCTGATTAGCACAGGAGCATTCTAGATAGCTGATTAGCACAGGAGCATTCTAGATAGCTGATTAGCACAGGAGCATTCTAGATAGCTGATTAGCACAGGAGCATTCTAGATAGCTGATTAACACAGGAGCATTCTAGATAGCTGATTAGCACAGGAGCATTCTAGATAGCTGATTAGCACAGGAGCATTCTAGATAGCTGATTAGCACAGGAGCATTCTAGATAGCTGATTAGCACAGGAGCATTCTAGATAGCTGATTAGCACAGGAGCATTCTAGATAGCTGATTAGCACAGGAGCATTCTAGATAGCTGATTAGCACAGGAGCATTCTAGATAGCTGATTAGCACAGGAGCATTCTAGATAGCTGATTAGCACAGGAGCATTCTAGATAGCTGATTGGTTGGAGGTGGTTGCCTCTGTCTTCTGTATACACGCTGTAACATGGAGATATGGTGTAGTAATTTAACCTTTGTTTTAGGAAAAAATATTTATTGCTGATATGAAAGATGTGTGTGTGTGTGTGTGTGTGTGTGTGTGTGTGTGTGTGTGTGTGTGTGTGTGTGTGTGTGTGTGTGCATCTTACTTATGTTTCCAAAACTGTACCTCAAGCAATGCGTGTTAACGTTCAGACCGAGCGTTGGGGCTGTTAACAGAACTCGGGAAGAAGATGCCTTCATCATAGGCACTAAAGGTAGTTAGTTTCTATGAATGGGGTGAACTTTAACTAGGGAAAGGCTGTCTGGACACGCCTGGTGCCAATTACCTAACTTAACAACAAGCATAAGGACGATGAAAAGATTTGACGTGGGCCCTCAGATCCTCAAAGTGCTACAGTTGCACCATTGAGAGCATCTTGACTGGCTGCATCACCGTTTGGTATAGCAACTGCTCTGCATCCAACCGCAAGGCACTTCCTGCCATCCAGGACCTCTATACCAGGCAGTGTCACAGGAAGGCCTTACAAATGGTCAGACTCCAGCCAGCCAAGTCATAGACTGTTCTCTCTGCTACCACCTGGCACGTGGTACCCTTACCTTTTTTCTTAAAGGTATCTGTGACCATCTGTTGCGAATCTGTATTCCCAGTCATTTGAAATCCACAGATTAGGCCCTAATGATTTCCACAACCAATTTATTTCAAATGGACTGATTTCCTCACATGAATTGTAACTCAGTCAAATCTTAGAAATTGTTGCATGTTGTGTTTAAAAAATATATTTTTGTTCAGTTCTAAATTGACCCGTTTCTTATCGATCATGATTTCCAAAATCAAATTGTATTGGTCCCATACACATTTAGCAGATGTTATTGTGGGTGTAGCAAAATACTTGTGTTTCTAGCTCCAAAGGTCAACTAATATCTAACAATTCACAACAAACACATTAATCTAAAAAGTCAAAGAATGTAATTAAGAATGATCAGTGTGTGTGTGTGTGTGTGTGTGTGTGTGTGTGTGTGTGTGTGTGTGTGTGTGTGTGTGTGTGTGTGTGTGTGTGTGTGTGTGTGTGTGTGTGTGTGTGTGTGTGTGTGTGTGTGTGTGTGTGTGTGTGTGTGTGTGTGTGTGTGTGTGTGTGTGTGTGGGGGGGTGTTTATAGACAGTATGTGGATTGAATATGTAGTAAATCTGGAAAAACACATAGAATAGTATATGGACAGCAAAAGTTAAGTAGAATGAGCTAGAATGCAGTATATACATATGAAGTGGCTATAACAATATGTAAACATTAAAGTTGACCAGTGTTCCATGTCTGTACATAAGACAGCAGCGTTTAAGGTGCAGGTTTGAGTAACCGGTTGATAGCCGGCTAATGACAGGGACTAAAGTTCAGGGTAAGGTACTGGGCGGACTATTTAACAGTCTGATGGCCTTGAGATAGAAGCTGTTTTTCAGTCTCTCTGTCCCAGCATTGATGCACCAGTACTTACCTTGCCTTCTGTATGGTAGTGCGATGAACAGGCTGTGGCTCGGGTCCTTGATCTTCTTGGCTGTGACACCGGGCGCTGTAGTTGTTCTGGAGTGCAGGCAGTGTGCCCCTGGTGACTGGTTGGGCAGGCCGCACCAATGTGTCGGGCTGTATCACTGCCTGGTACGACAACTGCACCTTTCACAACCGCAGGGCTCTCCAGAGGGTGGTGCGACCTGCCCAACGAGTCACCAGGGGCACATCAAATCCCTTTTTAGATGTAATGTTTTGTACACTGTATGTTTCCCTAAGAGTTGTGGGAGGTTGGTAGAATCTTATTCAAAATGATTTACTTCAGCAATGGCTGCCAACGATGCCTCCGCCAAGTTGTGTTCATCCTCTGTGTTTCCTGTAACTCTAGTTAAAAAGGAGACGGGGCCTTCTGCTGCAGTGATGGAACAGCCAGGCCGTGATCCTGAGGAGAACAACACCACTGCCCAAGTGGAGAGCAGTGAGAGCCACTCTACAGAGAAAGATGCTCAGGCAGAGCAGAGAACCGCAGATATAGATACTCCTGCAGAGCAGAGAACCACAGATATAGATACTCCTGCAGAGCAGAGAACCACAGATATAGATACTCCTGCAGAGCAGAGAACCACAGATATAGATACTCCTGCAGAGCAGAGAACCACAGATATAGATACTCCTGCAGAGCAGAGAACCACAGATATAGATACTCCTGCAGAGCAGAGAACCACAGATATAGATACTCCTGCAGAGCAGAGAACCACAGATATATATACTCCTGCAGAGCAGAGAACCACAGATATAGATACTCCTGCAGAGCAGAGAACCACAGATATAGATACTCCTGCAGAGCAGAGCAACCAGAACCAGGATTCCTCTTTACCCCCAAATACATCAAGTGGTCAGGGGAGCCAGAACTTGGAGGATCTTCATACCGAAGGTGAGAAAAGTGGAATGTTTCTCCCCCAAACAATGGCACCATCTAATTCCCTGATTCTGTCTTATTGCAGGTCTTGACATTAACACTTGTCCTCTTTCCAGGACAAGTTTTTAAAATTGTTGGACCCAAAAAATATACATTTCAGTTTTCCAAATGGATATGTATAAAAAAATCACTTCACAATCTCAAGGAATTTCTAGGATCAGAATTGGATCAGCGAGGCCAACATTGGAATCATGTTTAAATACAGGTTTAATGTTGCCTACATTTAAAAAATATCCTACATGACAAAGTGTATGTGATGTGCATATTGGCTATGGCCTCATGTCCAAAACCAGTGATGCACAAAACATTAAGAACATCTTCCTAGTATTGATACAGTGATTGAAGTGGATTTAACAGGTGACATCAATGAGGGATCAAAGCCTTCACCTGGTCAGTCTGTCATGGAAAGAGCAGGTGTTCTTAATAGTTTTTTTACACTGTGTATCCATAGTTTTTGTCAAATTTGCTCCAGCTCAGTTCAATTGGTTCGGAATCATTGATGGACAGCAATATTGAAACTTGTCTCAGATTTTCAAGCAATTTTAAGTCAGGACTGAGACTGGAACACTCAACCTACTGGAAAGCCATTCTGGTGTGTCCTTGGCAATATATTTAGTTTAATTCTAAACCTGGGATAGTTTTAGTTTTCAGAAGACTAATGTGGGTTTTTCTCTTAATGTTTTACCTGGGCTTTGTTCCTTTCATATTTCTTCTGATCCTGACAAACTCCCTAGTCCCTGCTGGTGACAAGCATACCCATAACATGATGCTGCCATCACAATACTTGAACATGCAAAGGGTTTTACTCTGTTGTATTGGATTTGACCCAATCTAGTTTGTAATTTAGGCCAACAAGTAAATGTCATCTGAATGTATTCAACTGAAATGTGTCTTCTGCATTAAACCCAACCCCTCTGAATCAGAGAGGTGCAAGAGGTGAGTGTACTTTCACCAGGCACTGCTTGTTGTGTTCATCCTCTGTGTTTCCTGTAGCTCTAGTTAAAAAGGAGACGGGGCCTTCTGCTGCAGTGATGGAACAGCCAGGCTGTGATCCTGAGGAGAACAACACCACTGCCCAAGTGGAGAGCAGTGAGAGAGGCTCTGAAGAGGAAGATAAGGATGGATCTGTAGAGCCCCAGATTCCACTCCTCATCACAGACCAGAGGGCTACTAAAGAAGGTGAATATCCATCCCGTAAGACTGCCACTTCCTTTCTGTTTTCATTGGTTAGTAGACACTAGGTAGTCTCTGACTGATTTGATGTGGCACTTGCAATTCAAGGAAATAGGCTATAGTGTTTAAAAAAAATATATATATATTCTCCCTCATGACTAATTCTAAACCATGGAAATCAGAACCACAAATAACAAGCCTGTTTCTGCTTTTTCTACAGGTTATGTGACAAATTCGATGCTCACTGGGCTTGTAGTGTTGCTGGTGGCTGTGGCTGTGGCTGTGAGCTTCATCCCTAAGTCTTCCCCTGAGAACACAGTGTTCAACCGAACAGAGACCTTCCACAGAGCATTGAAGAAGGTGGAGGTGGCTTTCCCTGGGCAGCGCTCTGAGCTGTGGAGGAGGAGCAGGATCCACCTGGAGAGGCACCTCCAGACGGCCCGGCCCACGGAGCCAGTCAGCCTGATGCTGACAGCAGGCCGCAGGGGGGTGAAGACGCTGCACTGCCTTGCCCTGCATCTGGCCTCCGCCTTCTCCTCTGCCTTCAACACCTCGTCCATCCTCCACATCGACGGGGCCAGCAGAGCTGGCCAGGACAGCGACCAGGTCAAGCTGGACATCGACACCCAGCTGGGGGAAGCCTTCGAGGGAAACCGGTCCGTAGCAGTCATCCATCGCTTTGAGGAGCTGCCCCCGGGTTCCACGATCATATTCTACCGCTACTGTGACCACGAGAATGCAGCCTACAAAGAGGCCTTGCTCATCTTCACCGTGCTGCTGGGGGGGTGAGGAGGAGCTGCCGGCCAGCCTGGGACTGAGTGCCGTGGAGGAGATGGTGGATGACCACCTGCAGGACAAGTTCCTCTCCTCTGACCAGCCGGCCGCCTTTGACTTGATGGACCTGGACAAGTTCAGTGGTCTGTGGAGCCGCATCTCCCACCTGGTCCTGCCTGTGGCAGCAGAGGAGAGAATAGAGCAGGGGGGGCTGTGTCACAATTCCATAGGGAGTTGAGCAGGAAGACTGGCACCCAAACTAACCTTCTAATACTACTCCAATCAATCAACTATATGAAACTTCTATCATCATCATCAGTTGTGATGTTTTAATAATAATAATAATAATATATGCCATTTAGCAGACGCTTTTATCCAAAGCGACTTACAGTCATGTGTGCATACATTCTATATGTGTGGGTGGTCCAGGGAATCGAACCCACTACCCTGGCGTTACAAGCGCCATGCTCTACCAACTGAGCTACAGAAGGACATGGTCACAGCACACAGGGACGTGAATAGAATAGCAATGGTTGACCACTTGCCACTTTATAAGTCTGCTACAAAAGGCAGAGCCAAGAAGGAGACGAGAACCCAGAGAGACATTGCAGTAATGTAGTAATTAGTGATCAGGAAGACACTGCAGGGTGTGTATTGTATGTACAGCATGTATGAGATTGGGTTAATAATGAAGGATGTGATTATTAGGAGTCTGTTTCCTCTCATATTTTAATGATCCTATATGTGTCTATCGAAGAGGTGTGTGTGTGTGTGTGTTGTAATCAGGGGTTTACTTTGTCAGGATTACCCAGATTGCCTCACCTGTCAAGGACTTTGGCGAGAACAATGTGCCTTAAATGGAAATAATAAAATATGGGGAATGTGTGTATTCTGTTGTTCGTAGAATGAGTGTATATTTCATGGGTTGGCTCGTTCTCCAGAACTAGAGAAATGGTTAAATGACAGGTGCAAAGTAGTGTTTTTGGTCTGCCTCGCGACGTACCACCAGGGGGCACCAAAGACCATATCCGCATGGCTGTAGCTTGGTTCATTCTCTTCTGTCTAGGAAAGTTGCTTCATAAACTATTTTAAAGATAAACTACTCACAAAATGTATGTGGCGGACATTATCATGATTCAACCTTTTTTAAATGGACACTCTTATTCGTTCTAATATTTCCAACATGGCCGTCATTTTATGTATTCATTGTGTGCCACTTGGCATTTACCCTTTGCAGCAGTTTAACTCCTCCTTGCCACCGGTTCTTTCAACTCCTCTCCGTTCTCTCGTCCGTCCTAGGACTCCAGCGCACTGAGCCCAGTCCCTCTCATCCTCCGCAGTCACTCCCAGCAGATGCACTTACACACACACACACACACACACACACAGAGGACCATAAAACACTTGCTTTTCACTTACCAAGCAGGAAAAGGCGATTTGCTGATGATATAGAAAGATGCAATTCGTCTGGGATCAAATTAAAACACAATCTCAAATTTAAAGTGAAAGGCAGTTTAAAAAAAAAAAAATTTATGCAGATTTTTCCTTCTTCTGGGCCTTAGCCTACATGATGAGTGAAAGGGCTTTCCTGTGCGTAATTTGGTGCGTGTTTTTGGCGTTATGTTCAACTGCCCCAAAGGAGTGCGCAGGCACGGCCATACCTGCGGACACTAATCCTGGGATTAACCCCGAACATAAAAAGGACCTTGGAGATGAGAATGACACGCTACAGGAAGAGATGGACACGCATCATAACATTCTGACTCAGGTAGGTCCATGGTGACATCACCTAGCCTATAATCAACAGATCTATTTGCATTAGTCAATATTGATTCAGTATTTTAAAATGGATAATATATGGTGGCACTGAAAGCATGCCTATACTGAATGCATGCCTATAGTGAAAACATGCCGATACTGAACGCATGCCTATAGTGAAAACATGCCTTTACTGAACGCATGCCTATAGTGAAAACATGCCTTTACTGAACGCATGCCTATAGTGAAAACATGCCTTTACTGAACGCATGCCTATAGTGAAAACATGCCTTTACTGAACGCATGCCTATAGTGAAAACATGCCTTTACTGAACGCATGCCTATAGTGAAAACATGCCGATACTGAACGTATGCCTATAGTGAAAACATGCCTTTACTGAACGCATGCCTATACTGAAACATGGCAATTACTGATAGCATGCATTTACAGAATACATGCCTATGCTAAAAGCATGCCTATGCTGAAAACGGCAATATTGAAAGCATTCATATACTGAACATATGGTCAAGATGCATTTGTATCAAGTAAAATGTGTTCTGATTATACGTGGTGGAAAATGCGTCCGTCCTCTTCTCTTTGTAGCTGCTGGGTGATTATGACAAAGTGAAAGCCCTCTCGGAAGGCTCTGACTGTCGCTGTAAATGTGTTGTCAGACCCCTGAGCAGGAGCGCCTGCCGGCGGATAGAAGAGGGCAGCGGCACGGCGCAGGACTACTACACCGTAGAGACTATCACCTCGGGGCCAGAGTGCAAGTGCGCCTGCATCGCTCCTCCCTCGGCGGTCAATCCCTGCGAGGGGGACTTCAGGTTGAAGCAGCTACGGGAATCTGGGAAGGATAACATCAAGGTGATCTCGCCTGGTTCCACTCCATCATATTACAAACGGTGGCTCTGTCTGTGTCCTCAGTGTCACTGCAGCTTCTGTCTTCTGACACCTTTTTTTTTCATTTGAGGATTTGGATGTTCAATTTTGAATTTTATACTCATGAATGGGCTATGGAGTTTTATGGCATGTCTGTGCTGAGAGAGTAATCTCTATGGATGGGCTGTGGGAAATAGTTTGATTGTGGCATGCCTGTGCTGAGAGAGTAATCTCTATGGATGGGCTGTGGGAAATAGTTTGATTGTGGCATGTCTGTGCTGAGAGAGTAATCTCTATGGATGGGCTGTGGGAAATAGTTTGATTGTGGCATGCCTGTGCTGTGCTCAGAATGAGAGCAACCCGTCTGATAGAAATGACTTCATCCGTTCTAGCTCTCCATGATTACTGAATTGCTGGAGGGATCCTTCTATGGCCTGGATCTCCTGAAGCTCCACTCCGTCACCACTAAGCTCCTGGACCGCGTGGAAAACATTGAAAAGGTAAGTCCTCCTGTCACCGTTGAAGACAACCCTATCTCGCCTGTAAAGAGTAGACTATATACAGCATGGGCTGACAGGCACATACAGTGAATCTGAGATGTGGTGAGCACAGCAGCACGCCCACACACTGAATGAAAACAGAACTCCATATGAAACAGTAAGTAGACTGGGTGTAAACTGTATGTTATAGATTAGAACAACCAGACGATCACTTAGAATAGAATGGGTCTCCCAGGAGCCATTACTCTGCTTTATTAGTGGTTCTGATGCATGCCACAGGCGACTGGCCTTTATGGACCTGAAAGTTGTGTCCAACACACTCCATTTAAATGATGGAAATTAGAAATGAGTTATGCCTGAAGAATAACTTTTCTTGATAGACTCTTGTGTCCTTTAACTATTTGTACATTATATATATATATATAATGTACAAATAGTTAAAGGACACAAGATATATATATATATAAATATAAATAATATGACATTTGTAATGTCTTTACTGTTTTTAAACTTCTGTATGTGTAATGTTTACTGTTAATTTTTGTTGTTTTTCACTTTATATATTCACTTTGTATGTTGTCTACCTCACTTGCTTTGGCAATGTTAACACATGTTTCCCATGCCAATAAAGCCCTTGAATTGAATTGACTCTTACCTCCCTCACTAGCTTTAAGCACCAGCTGTCAGAGCAGCTCACAGATCACTGCACATAGCTCATCTGTAAATAGCCCATCCAACTACCTCATCCCCTTACTGTATTTATTTATTTATTTTGTTCCTTTGCACCCCAGTATCTCAACTTGCACATTCTTCTGCACATTGTGCCATTCCAGTTTTTAATTGCTATATTGTAATTACTTCACCACCATGGTCTATTTATGGCCTTACCTCTCTTATCCTACCTCATTTGCACTTGCTGTATATATATTTACCTACTGTATTATTGACTGTAGGTTTGTTTATTCCATGTGTAACTCTGTGTTGTTGTATGTGTCGAACTGCTTTGCTTTATCTTGGCCAGGTCGCAGTTGTAAATGATAACTTGTTCTCAACTAGCTTACCTGGTTAAATAAAGGTGTTCTCAACTAGCCTACCTGGTTTGGCCAAGGTCCCATTTCCCAGAAAACATGCTCACTTATTGAGTGGCTGATATGTATTTAAATGTAGCTGCTTGTGAATGAGATACAGTCTATTATAAAGCACTGACAAACATTGTCATCATTATTTTACCATAAGAAAATATCCTATATGTGTCCAACTAGAACCAAGCAGTCTCTCAGAACCACAGCCAGGATGAGGCTGGTCCAGGCCAAGAGAGGAGACCCTCTATCCAGCCACAGCAGGTGAAGGAGACACCATCCCCCTCACTTCCCCTGAGGCAGGAGAAGAAGAGACTGAGTGATGTGGCTACAGCCTATCAGAATAAAGAGGTGGGTAGGATCTGGGGGTCATCAGGTTTGGTAACTCTGCAGCACCAATGATCTCGAGTGGACAACAACCCCTCGAGTGGACAACCACCCCTCCTTTTCCTGTAGTCCACGATCAGCTCCTTTTTCTTGCTCATGTTGAGGGAGAGGTTGTTGTCCTGTCACCACATGGCCAGGTCTCTGACCTCCTCCCTATAGGCTGTCTCATCATTGTCAGTGATCAGGCCTACCACTGTTGTGTCGTCAGCAAACTTAATGATGGTGTTGGAGTCGTGCTTGGCCACACAGTCATGGGTGAACAGGGAGTACAGGAGGGGACTAAGCACGCACCCCTGAGGGGCCCCTGTGTTAAGGATCAGCGTGGCAGATGTGTTGTTGCCTACCCTTACCACTTTGGGGTAGTTCATCAGGAAGTCCAGGATCCAGTTGCAGAGAGAGGTGTTTAGTCCCAGGGTCCTTAGCTTAGTGATGAGCTTTGTAGGCAAAATGGTGTTGAACGCTGAGCTGTAGTCAATAAACAGCATTCTCACATTAGGTTCCTTCCTTCCAGTGTGGAGTGCGATTGATATTGCATCATCTGTGGATCTTTTGGGGCGGTATGCGAATTGGAGTGGGTCTAGGGTTTTCGGGATGATTGTGTTGATGTGAGCCATGGCTACCGACGTGAGTGCTACAGGGTGGTAGTCATTTAGGCAGATTACCTTCGCTTTCCTAGGTACAGGGACTATGGATGTCTGCTTGTCTGTCGGTATTACAGACTCGGTCAGAGAGAGGTTGAAAATGTTGGTGGAGACACCTGCCAGTTGGTCTGCTCATGCTCTGAGTACATGTCCTGGTAATCCGTCTGGCCTTGTGAATGTTGACCTGTTTCAAGGTCTTGCTCACATCAGCTATGGAGAGCTTGATCATACAGTCGTCCGGAACAGCTGGTGCTCTCATGCATGCTACAGTGTTGCTTACCTTGAAGCGAGCTTAAAAGGCATTTCACTCGTCATGGCTGGGTTTCCCTTTGTAGTCCGTAATAGTTTGAATGCCCTGTCATATCCGAAGAGCGTCAGAGCCGGTGCCTGTTTGATGGTTCGTCTGAGGGCATAGTAGGATTTATTATAATCATCCGGATTAGTGTCCCGCTCCTTGAAATGTATACTCTTTGAAGAGGTAGGGTTTACAGTGCCTTGCGAAAGTATTCGGCCCCCTTGAACTTTGCGACCTTTTGCCACATTTCAGGCTTCAAACATAAAGATATAAAACTGTATTTTTTTGTGAAGAATCAACAACAAGTGGGACACAATCATGAAGTGGAACGACATTTATTGGATATTTCAAACTTTTTTAACAAATCAAAAACTGAAAAATTGGGCGTGCAAAATTATTCAGCCCCTTTACTTTCAGTGCAGCAAACTCTCTCCAGAAGTTCAGTGAGGATCTCTGAATGATCCAATGTTGACCTAAATGACTAATGATGATAAATACAATCCACCTGTGTGTAATCAAGTCTCCGTATAAATGCACCTGCACTGTGATAGTCTCAGAGGTCAGTTAAAAGCGCAGGGAGCATCATGAAGAACAAGGAACACACCAGGCAGGTCCGAGATACTGTTGTGAAGAAGTTTAAAGCCGGATTTGGATACAAAAAGATGTCCCAAGCTTTAAACATCCCAAGGAGCACTGTGCAAGCGATAATATTGAAATGGAAGGAGTATCAGACCACTGCAAATCTACCAAGACCTGACCGTCCCTCTAAACTTTCAGCTCATACAAGGAGAAGACTGATCAGAGATGCAGCCAAGAGGCCCATGATCACTCTGGATGAACTGCAGAGATCTACAGCTGAGGTGGGAGACTCTGTCCATAGGACAACAATCAGTCGTATATTGCACAAATCTGGCCTTTATGGAAGAGTGGCAAGAAGAAAGCCATTTCTTAAAGATATCCATAAAAAGTGTCATTTAAAGTTTGCCACAAGCCACCTGGGAGACACACCAAACATGTGGAAGAAGGTGCTCTGGTCAGATGAAACCAAAATTGAACTTTTTGGCAACAATGCAAAACGTTATGTTTGGCGTAAAAGCAACACAGCTCATCACCCTGAACACACCATCTCCACTGTCAAACATGGTGGTGGTGGCATCATGGTTTGGGCCAGGTTTTCTTCAGCAGGGACAGGGAAGATGATTAAAATTGATGGGAAGATGGATGGAGCCAAATACAGGACCATTCTGGAAGAAAACCTGATGGAGTCTGCAAAAGACCTGAGACTGGGACGGAGATTTGTCTTCCAACAAGACAATGATCCAAAACATAAAGCAAAATCTACAATGGAATGGTTCAACAATAAACATATCCAGGTGTTAGAATGGCCAAGTCAAAGTCAAGACCTGAATCCAATCGAGAATCTGTGGAAAGAACTGAAAACTGCTGTTCACAAATGCTCTCCATCCAACCTCACTGAGCTCGAGCTGTTTTACAAAGAGGAATGGGAAAAAATATCAGTCTCTCGATGTGCAAAACTGATAGACATACCCCAAGCGACTTACAGCTGTAATCGCAGCAAAAGGTGGCGCTACAAAGTATTAACTTAAGGGGGCTGAATAATTTTGCACGCCCAATTTTTCAGTTTTGGATTTGTTAAAAAAGTTTGAAATATCCAATAAATGTCGTTCCACTTCATGATTGTGTCCCACTTGTTGTTGATTCTTCACAAAAAAATACAGTTTTATATCTTTATGTTTGAATCCTGAAATGTGGCAAAAGGTCGCAAAGTTCAAGGGGAATACTTTCGCAAGGCACTGTAGGTGCATTTGTGAGATGGGCAGTGTCCCAGCTTCAGGGATAAGCTGGTTCCACCATTGGGGTGCCAGGACAGAGAAGAGCTAGGACTGGGCTGAGCAGGAGCTGCCCTCCCGTACGGCTGGGAGGCCAAGAGACCAGAGGTGGCAGAACGGAGTGCTCGGGGTGTAGAGTTTGAGCATAGCCCGAAGGTAGGGAGGGACAGTTCCTCTTGCTGTTCCGTAGGCAAGCACCATAGTGGATGCAAGCTCCGACTGGAAGCAAGTAGAGAGTGCGGAGGAGTGGGATGGGAGAGCTTGGGAAGGTTGAACATCAGGCGGGCTGCAGCGTTCTGGATAAGTCGCAGGGTTTGATGGCACAAGCGGGGAGCCCAGCCAACAGCGAGTTGCAGTAGTCAAGACGGGAGATAAGTCCCTGGATTAGGACCTGTGTGAGGTAGGGTCGTACTATACCGATGTTGTAGAGCATTAACCTGCAGGAGCCAATCACTACTTTGATATTTGCAGAGAACGACAGGGTTTAGTCCAGGTTCTTTGCACTCTGGGAGGGTGACACTGTTGAGTTATCAATTGTGATGGAGAGGTCTTTGAGCGGGCAGGCATTCCCCGGGAGGAGGAGCAGCTCTGTCTTGTCGAGGTTGAGCTTGAGGTGGTGGGCCAACATCCAAGCTGAGACATCTGCCAGGCACGCAGAGATGCATGTCGCCACCTGGGTGTCAGAAGAGGAAAGGATAAAAATTGTTGAGTGCCATCCACATAGCAATACTAGGTGTAACCATGTGAGGAGATGATGGAGACAAGTGACTTGGTGTATAGAGAGAAAAAGAGAGGGCCAAGAACCGAGCCCTGGGGGACACCAGTAGTGAGTGTATGTAGTGCAGACACACATCCTCTCTACGTCACCTGGTAGGAGTGGCCTGCAAGGTAAGTTGCAATCTAAGAGTGTGCAGAGCCTGAGACGCCCATCCCTGAGAGGGTGGAGAGGAGGATCTGATAGAGCCTGAGACGCCCAGCCCTGAGAGGGTGGAGAGGAGGATCTGATAGAGCCTGAGACGTCCAGCCCTGAGAGGGTGGGGAGGAGGATCTGATAGAGCCTGAGACGTCCAGCCCTGAGAGGGTGGGGAGGAGGATCTGATAGAGCCCGAGACGCCCAGCCCTGAGAGGGTGGAGAGGAGGATCTGATAGAGCCCGAGACGCCCAGCCCTGAGAGGGTGGAGAGGAGGATCTGATAGAGCCCGAGACGTCCAGCCCTGAGAGGGTGGGGAGGAGGATCTGATAGAGCCTGAGACGTCAAGCCCTGAGAGGGTGGAGAGGAGGATCTGATAGAGCCTGAGACGTCCAGCCCTGAGAGGGTGGGGAGGGGGATCTGATAGAGCCTGAGACGTCCAGCCCTGAGAGGGTGGGGAGGGGGATCTGATGGAGCCTGAGACGTCCAGCCCTGAGAGGGTGGGGAGGGGGATCTGATAGAGCCTGAGACGTCCAGCCCTGAGAGGGTGGGGAGGAGGATCTGATAGAGCCTGAGACGTCCAGCCCTGAGAGGGTGGGGAGGAGGATCTGATAGAGCCTGAGACGTCCAGCCCTGAGAGGGTGGGGAGGAGGATCTGATAGAGCCTGAGACGTCCAGCCCTGAGAGGGTGGAGAGGAGGATCTGATAGAGCCTGAGACGTCCAGCCCTGAGAGGGTGGGGAGGAGGATCTGATAGAGTCTGAGACGCCCAGCCCTGAGAGGGTGGAGAGGAGGATCTGATAGAGCCTGAGACGTCCAGCCCTGAGAGGGTGGAGAGGAGGATCTGATGGAGCCTGAGACGTCCAGCCCTGAGAGGGTGGAGAGGAGGATCTGATGGTTCCCGGTGTCGAAGGCAGCAGATAGATCTAGGAGGATGAGAACAGAGGAGAGAAAGTCAGCTTTGGCAGAGAGTCTCCCTGACACAGAGAAGGGCAGTCTTGACACAGAGAAGGGCAGTCATGACACAGAGAAGAGCAGTCTTGGTTGAGTGACCCATCTTGTAGCCTGGCTGGTTAGGGTCAAGAAGATCGTTCTGAGAGAGATAACAAGAGAGTTGATCAGAGACAGAACGCTCAAGTGTTTTGGAAAGAAAAGAAAGAAGAGATACAGGTCTGTAGTTTTTGACATCAGATGAGTCCAGTGTTGGTTTCTTGAGGAGGGAAATGACTCGGGCCATTTTGAAGTCAGATGGAACACAGCCAGTGGTCAGGGATGAGGATGGAACACAGCCAGTGGTCAGGGATGAGTTGATGAGGATGGAACACAGCCAGTGGTCAGGGATGAGGATGGAACACAGCCAGTGGTCAGGGATGAGTTGATGAGGATGGAACACAGCCAGTGGTCAGGGATGAGGATGGAACACAGCCAGTGGTCAGGGATGAGTTGATGAGGATGGAACACAGCCAGTGGTCAGGGATGAGTTGATGAGGATGGAACACAGCCAGTGGTCAGGGATGAGTTGATGAGGATGGAACACGGCCAGTGGTCAGGGATGAGTTGATGAGGATGGAACACGGCCAGTGGTCAGGGATGAGTTGATGAGGATGGAACACAGCCAGTGGTCAGGGATGAGTTGATGAGGATGGAACACAGCCAGTGGTCAGGGATGAGGATGGAACACAGCCAGTGGTCAGGGATGAGTTGATGAGGATGGAACACAGCCAGTGGTCAGGGATGAGGATGGAACACAGCCAGTGGTCAGGGATGAGTTGATGAGGATGGAACACGGCCAGTGGTCAGGGATGAGTTGATGAGGATGGAACACGGCCAGTGGTCAGGGATGAGTTGATGAGGATGGAACACAGCCAGTGGTCAGGGATGAGTTGATGAGGATGGAACACGGCCAGTGGTCAGGGATGAGTTGATGAGGATGGAATACAGCCAGAGGTCAGGGATGAGTTGATGAGGATGGAACACAGCCAGTGGTCAGGGATGAGCTGATGAGGATGGAACACAGCCAGTGGTCAGGGATGAGTTGATGAGGATGGAACACAGCCAGTGGTCAGGGATGAGTTGATGAGGATGGAACACGGCCAGTGGTCAGGGATGAGGAATGGGATAAGGTCTCCAGAGATGGTCTGGAGAAGGGAGGAGGGGATGGTGATCGAGTGGGCAGGTTGACGGGAGGTCAGACCTCCCTAAATCGCAGGATTTCATCTGGACAGAGAGGGGAGAAAGAAGTGGAGGCATAGGGTAGTTATGTGTGAGTGAGACCATGTGGACTCAATAGGCTGAGTGAATGAGGAGCGGATGTCGTCAACTTTCTTTTCAAAGTGGTTGGCAAAGTCTCCCGCAGAGAGAGAGAGGGAGGAGAAGGTGTTAAAGGGTTAGAGGCAGAGAGAGGGAGGAGAAGGTGTTAAAGGGTTAGAGGCAGAGAGAGGGAGGAGAAGGTGTTAAAGGGTTAGAGGCAGAGAGAGGGAGGAGAAGGTGTTAAAGGGTTAGAGGCAGAGAGAGGGAGGAGAAGGTGTTAAAGGGTTAGAGGCAGAGAGAGGGAGGAGAAGGTGTTAAAGGGTTAGAGGCAGAGAGAGGGAGGAGAAGGTGTTAAAGGGTTAGAGGCAGAGAGAGGGAGGAGAAGGTGTTAAAGGGTTAGAGGCAGAGAGAGGGAGGAGAAGGTGTTAAAGGATTAGAGGCAGAGAGAGGGAGGAGAAGGTGTTAAAGGGTTAGAGGTAGAGAGAGGGAGGAGAAGGTGTTAAAGGGTTAGAGGCAGAGAGAGGGAGGAGAAGGTGTTAAAGGGTTAGAGGCAGAGAGAGGGAGGAGAAGGTGTTAAAGGGTTAGAGGCAGAGAGAGGGAGGAGAAGGTGTTAAAGGGTTAGAGGCAGAGAGAGGGAGGAGAAGGTGTTAAAGGGTTAGAGGCAGAAAGAGGGAGGCGAAGGTGTTAAAGGGTTAGAGGCAGAGAGAGGGAGGAGAAGGTGTTAAAGGGTTAGAGGCAGAGAGAGGGAGGAGAAGGTGTTAAAGGGTTAGAGGTAGAGAGAGGGAGGAGAAGGTGTTAAAGGGTTAGAGGCAGAGAGAGGGAGGAGAAGGTGTTAAAGGGTTAGAGGCAGAGAGAGGGAGGAGAAGGAGAGATGGGAGAGAAAAGGAAACAAAATAGTGATCATAGACCTGGGGGGCGCTGCAGTGAGATTAGTAGAACAGCCTCTAGTAAAGATGTCAAGTGACTTGCCTGCTTTGTCAGTGGGAGGGGACTGTGAAAGTGGGAGGGGACTGTGGAAGTGAGAGGGGACTGTGAAAGTGAGAGGGGACTGTGAAAGTGAGAGGGGACTGTGGAAGTGAGAGGGGACTGTGAAAGTGGGAGGGGACTGTGAAAGTGAGAGGGGACTGTGAAAGTGGGAGGGGACTGTGAAAGTGAGAGGGGACTGTGAAAGTGGGAGGGGACTGTGAAAGTGAGAGGGGACTGTGAAAGTGAGAGGGGACTGTGAAAGTGAGAGGGGACTGTGAAAGTGAGAGGGGACTGTGAAAGTGGGAGGGGACTGTGAAAGTGGGAGGGGACTGTGAAAGTGGGAGGGGATTGTGAAAGTGTGAGGTCAAAAGAGGCAAGGAAGGGAACGAAAGAGTTTGAAAGAAATGAATCAAAGACAGACATCGGGAGGTTGAAGTTGCCAAGTATGAAGAGCGGTGAGCCATCGTCAGGAAATGAGCTCATTCAAGGAGTCAAACTCATTGAGGAACTCTTCAAAGGCACCTGGTGGATGATAGATTACAACAATGTCATGCTTGAGTGGACAAGTGACAGTGACAGCATGGAATTCAAATGAGGAGCTGGACAGGTGAGAGAAATTAAAATCTCCAGTTAGGAGAAATGAGTAGGGCTGTGCTGCAGCCGTGACGACCAGATGCTCTCAGACTATGAGAGAAAACGTAGTCAGATGTAGAGAGAGCAGCTGGAGTAGCAGTGTTCTCTGAGGTGATCCATGTCTCTGTCAGGGACAAAAAGTCAAAGGACTGAATGGCAGAATAGGCTGAGAGGAACTCTTGACCGCAGATGGGCAGCTCCAAACGCTGTCAGAGACCAGGAACTCTTGACCGCAGATGGGCAGCTCCAAACGCTGTCAGAGACCAGGAACTCTTGACCGCAGATGGGCAGCTCCAAACGCTGTCAGAGACCAGGAACTCTTGACCGCAGATGGGCAGCTCCAAACGCTGTCAGAGACCAGGAACTCTTGACCGCAGATGTCAGAGACCAGCTCCAAACGCTGTCAGAGACCAGGAACTCTTGACCGCAGATGGGAAGCTCCAAACGCTGTCAGAGACCAGGAACTCTTGACCGCAGATGGGCAGCTCCAAACGCTGTCAGAGACCAGGAACTCTTGACCGCAGATGGGCAGCTCCAAACGCTGTCAGAGACCAGGAACTCCACATCGGGTAAACTCAATTAGAAGAGTTGCAGCGTCTGTAAAGCCCACAGGAAGAGGAGAGAACAGGTATAGAAAACACACAAAATAACTAGGTAAGATACTCAAGTGAGAGACTGTAGTCTTCCTCTAGTTCCTTCCTCGAACAACGCGGCATAACCATCCTAGTTTTGGCGACAGTCTTACTTTTGCCTAGCAGAGGTGAAGAGCACCCCTCATTGTACTAATTGCTGATTGCCTAGGAGAGGAGAAACCACTCCCCCTCCAATGCAGGCACCGATTACCAAAATAACAAGAGTCCCACGTCAACCTGCCCCTTAATCCTGGTTGATGTGTCAACAATCATCTGCAAGTTATAAGCAGTCAGTAGTTCCCACACCAAGTAGACTGCTGGGAAGACAGTCAGTAGTTCCCACACCAAGTAGACTGCTGGGAAGACAGTCAGTAGTTCCCACACCAAGTAGACTGCTGGGAAGACAGTCAGCAGTTCACACACCAAGTAGGCTGCTGAGAAGACAGGCAGTAGTTCCCACACCAAGTAGACTGCTGGGAAGACAGTCAGCAGTTCACACACCAAGTAGGCTGCTGAGAAGACAGGCAGTAGTTCCCACACCAAGTAGACTGCTGGGAAGACAGTCAGCAGTTCACACACCAAGTAGGCTGCTGAGAAGACAGGCAGTAGTTCCCACACCAAGTAGACTGCCGGGAAGACAGGAAACAGTTCCCACACCAAGTAGGCTGCTGAGAAGACAGGCAGTAGTTCCCACACCAAGTAGGCTGCTGGGAAGACAGGAAACAGTTCCCACACCAAGTAGGCTACTGAGAAGACAGGCAGTAGTTCCCACACCAAGTAGGCTGCTGGGAAGACAGTCAGCAGTTCACACACTAAGTAGGCTGCTGGGAAGACAGTCAGCAGTTCACACACCAAGTAGGCTGCTGGGAAGACAGTCAGCAGTTCACACACCAAGTAGGCTGCTGAGAAGACAGGCAGTAGTTCCCACACCAAGTAGACTGCCGGGAAGACAGGAAACAGTTCCCACACCAAGTAGGCTGCTGAGAAGACAGGCAGTAGTTCCCACACCAAGTAGGCTGCTGAGAAGACAGGCAGTAGTTCCCACACCAAGTAGACTGCTGGGAAGACAGGAAACAGTTCCCACACCAAGCAGGCTGCTGAGAAGACAGTTCCCACACCAAGTAGGCTGCTGGGAAGACAGGAAACAGTTCCCACACCAAGTAGGCTGCTGGGAAGACAGGAAACAGTTCACACACCAAGTAGACTGCTGGGAAGACAGGCAGTAGTTCCCACACCAAGTAGGCTGCTGGGAAGACAGGAAGTAGTTACCACACTAAGTAGGCTGCTGGGAAGACAGGAAACAGTTCCCACACCAAGTAGACTGCTGGGAAGACAGGAAACAGTTCCCACACCAACTAGGCTGCTGAGAAGACAGACAATAGTTCCCACACCAAGTAGGCTGCTGAGAAGACAGGCAGTAGTTCCCACACCAAGTAGGCTGCTGGGAAGACAGGCAGTAGTTCCCACACCAAGTAGGCTGCTGGGAAGACAGGCAGTAGTTCCCACACCAAGTAGGCTGCTGGGAAGACAGGCAGTAGTTCCCACACCAAGTAGTCTGCTGGGAAGACAGGCAGTAGTTCCCACACCAAGTAGGCTGCTGGGAAGACAGGAAACAGTTCACACACCAAGTAGGCTGCTGAGAAGACAGGCAGTAGTTCCCACACCAAGTAGGCTGCTGGGAAGACAGGCAGTAGTTCCCACACCAAGTAGGCTGCTGGGAAGACAGGAAACAGTTCACACACCAAGTCGGCTGCTGGGAAGACAGGCAGTAGTTCACACACCAAGTAGACTGCTGGGAAGACAGGAAACACTTCCCACACCAAGTAGACTGCTGGGAAGACAGGAAACAGTTCCCACACCAAGTAGACTGCTGGGAAGACAGGAAACAGTTCCCACACCAAGTAGACAGCTGGGAAGACAGGCAGTAGTTCCCACACCAAGTAGGCTGCTGAGAAGACAGGAAACAGTTCCCACACCAAGTAGACTGCTGGGAAGACAGGAAACAGTTCCCACACCAAGTAGACTGCTGGGAAGACAGGAAACAGTTCCCACACCAAGTAGACTGCTGGGAAGACAGGCAGTAGTTCCCACACCAAGTAGGCTGCTGGGAAGACAGGAAACAGTTCACACACCAAGTAGGCTGCTGGGAAGACAGGCAGTAGTTCCCACACCAAGTAGGTTGCTGGGAAGACAGGAAACAGTTCCCACACCAAGTAGGCTGCTGAGAAGACAGGCAGTAGTTCCCACATCAAGTAGGCTGCTGGGAAGACAGTCAGCAGTTCACACACCAAGTAGGCTACTGAGAAGACAGGCAGTAGTTCCCACACCAAGTAGTCTGCTGGGAAGACAGACAGTAGTTCCCACACCAAGTAGACTGCTGGGAAGACAGGCAGTAGTTCCCACACCAAGTAGTCTGCTGGGAAGACAGGCAGTAGTTCCCACACCAAGTAGGCTGCTGGGAAGACAGTCAGCAGTTCACACACCAAGTAGGCTGCTGAGAAGACAGGCAGTAGTTCCCACACCAAGTATTCTGCTGGGAAGACAGGCAGTAGTTCCCACACCAAGTAGACTGCTGGGAAGACAGGCAGTAGTTCCCACACCAAGTAGTCTGCTGGGAAGACAGGCAGTAGTTCCCACACCAAGTAGGCTGCTGGGAAGACAGTCAGCAGTTCACACACCAAGTAGGCTGCTGAGAAGACAGGCAGTAGTTCCCACACCAAGTATTCTGCTGGGAAGACAGGCAGTAGTTCCCACACCAAGTAGACTGCTGGGAAGACAGGCAGTAGTTCCCACACCAAGTAGTCTGCTGGGAAGACAGGCAGTAGTTCCCACACCAGTAGACTGCTGGGAAGACACTGCTAGGGAAGACAGGCAGTAGTTCCCACACCAAGTAGTCTGCTGGGAAGACAGGCAGTAGTTCCCACACCAAGTAGTCTGCTGGGAAGACAGGCAGTAGTTCCCACACCAAGTAGTCTGCTGGGAAGACAGGCAGTAGTTCCCACACCAAGTAGGCTGCTGGGAAGACAGGCAGTAGTTCCCACACCAAGTAGACTGCTGGGAAGACAGGCAGTAGTTCCCACACCAAGTAGGCTGCTGGGAAGACGGGAAACAGTTCCCACACCAAGTAGTCTGCTGGGAAGACAGGCAGTAGTTCACACACCAAGTAGGCTGCTGGGAAGACAGGAAACAGTTCCCACACCAAGTAGACTGCTGGGAAGACAGGAAACAGTTCCCACACCAAGTAGGCCATGTCACGTTGTTCCTTCAACAAAACGACCAAGAACGGCCATGTTTTTTTCCACACCTTTCTCCCCAATAAACTCAAGACTTTTATATAACGGCAGATTATATATTTCAGATAATAAACACAGTCATTTGTGGCTTGACAGGTCCAGTGGATTATTCATCCGGTATAGGAGTGGATGTGGATGTCAGAGGCATCCAGCCAGGTTAGTAGATGTGGATATGACAGAGGCATCCAGCCAGGTTAGTGGATGTGGATATGACAGAGGCATCCAGCCAGGTTAGTGGATATGACAGAGGCATCCAGCCAGGTTAGTGGATGTGGATATGACAGAGGCATCCAGCCAGGCGAACGCTGACCTCTTTATAGGGCACTACTTTTGAAAATAAGAAGTTGTTCTTAACTTACTTGCCTAGTTAAATAAAGGTAAAATAAATTAGAGCCCTGCTCAAAAGTATTGTTTTTATTTTACTAGGCAAGTAACATTCTTATGTTCAATGACGGCCTAGGAACAGTGGGTTAACTGCCTTGTACAGGTGCAGAACCTTGTCAGCTCGGAGATTCGATCTTGCAACCTTTCGGTTACTAGTCCAACGCTCTAACCACTAGGCTACACTGCCGCCCCAAATGTAGTGCTGTATATCAGGAATAGGGTGCCATTTGGGATGCAACCAGGGAAACGGCCCAGTGAGGATGGGCGGACCTGGACCCTACAATCAAATTATTCAGAATATTGACATGTTGTCTCAAGAGTGTGTTCAGTTCTTTTCAAATGTTTCTTGTTTTCACTTATCAAAACATAGTCTGACAATAATGGCACAACTTGAGGGGAATGAGAATAAGAAAACATATCCAGGACAGAACTCAATTTGTAATGTCTGTCTTCTGCCAGGTATTGTGTAATCATTGTGCTTGTTTATTAGGATACTTCTGACAGTTTCTTTGTCAAACTGATAAGAATGGGTATGTTTCATCCACTTGACAGGAGAGCCACGAGTCCCCCAGACCCTTAATTAAGACGGATGCTTCAGAACCAGGACCCAGCCCCACCCCTCAGGTGACTGCCCAGGTGATCCCAGAGGTGACCCCCAAGGATGGGGCCAGCCAACAGAGCCAGAGGGTGTCCCAGGGGGTGAAGACTGGCCCCAAAGGGATGGTGATCAGGGGGATGACCTTCTACAAATTTGACCAAATGGTGGCTGATGACGGGGAGCCAGGGGAGAATTGTGAGTTCTGACTTTTGAGATCTCAGATCTTATAGACCTCATCAGACGGACAACATATCTATCTCTGTCTTTTCCACAAACTGCTATTTAGAATGGCTGGTCACTGGCTAATGGCTGGTCCCTGGCTAATGGCTGGTCCCTGGCTAATGGCTGGTCCCTGGCTAATGGCTGGTCACTGGCTAATGGCTGGTCCCTGGCTAATGGCTGGTCCCTGGCTAATGGCTGGTCCCTGGCTAATGGCTGGTCCCTGGCTAATGGCTGGTCACTGGCTAATGGCTGGTCACTGGCTAATGGCTGGTCACTGGCTATGCTGAAACAGCAGCTGTAAAGTCCCACGCAGCCAGGGGCATTTCCACAGAGCCTCAGTCCCAAGCAGCCAGGGTCATTTCCACAGAGCCTCAGTCCCAAGCAGCCAGGGTCATTTCCACAGAGCCTCAGTCCCAAGCAGCCAGGGTCATTTGTCCCATTTAATACTGTTTTTGTATTTCTTGCAAGAGCTGGAATTACTTGTCTTGGTGTCAGTCAGAAGTGCCCGCCTTACAGGCCGTCATCTCTCCTGTTTAACATTAAACTGACAATATGTAAATTATTGTTTGTGTTATTTTCTCTGACCAGTCTTTGAGTATGATACGTTCAGTGGCGACGGTCCAGTCAACCACCTCATCGAGGAGCAGCTTATTCAGCACAGACCCCCTCAAAGAGCCAAAGGGAAGGCGGGACCAAGAGCTGCTCGGCCAAAGAGCAGAGACCAAGTGGGAGGGGCCACGCAGACCAGCCAATCAACACATCCCATCCAAACGCAACCCGACACTGTAGCAACAGTGACTTCTAAGACGACTGCTTCGCCTATAGGACATACAGCAGAGAGCCAGACAGTCACCGCCACCAGGAACGCTGATATTAACTCAGCCATGGCTGAGACCTCTGGTCAGACCACTGGTCAGACCACCACTAGAGGAAATGAGAGGCCCATCCCCATGATGGTCAAACCAGCCAGCATCACTCAGACCACAGAGGGACCAGTCACTACAACAACCACTCCGGTATCCATGGAGACCATGAGGCGGACGACAGTCAGACCGACTGACACACCTGTCATGGCCTTGGAAAGCACTGGTTTGGAATCACTCAGGGCATTGGAAGTGAAAAACAAAAGACTATCAGAGACCATTGCAAGCACTAGTACAGTCGACAAGCTCAACACTCAAAGACTAACAGTAACTACAGAGGCTTCGACCATCAACACAAAGACCACTACAGTTGGCACGACAACTGCTGCCATGACAATAACTCCTAAAACGCCCACAACAACGGTCTTGCTAGCAACTACCGCATCGCCAATGGAAAGCTCTAGGCTGACTTTGTCTCCCACAACACAGAGGCAGACCACCCCCTCCTCCACTAGACCACCAGCCACCACCACCACCTCTACTACCACCACCACCACCTCTACTACCACCACCATTGGCCAGCCTCAGCCTGCCAGACGCAGGTACAGCATCAGTTGGGAGGAGGAGAAGGGGACCCCTGAGGACCCAAAGGAACCAGGACAACAAACATCCACCAGGAAGCTTGGTAGGTTCTTCTTGTCAGTCCCGCGGGATGGCTTTTCGTTTGACATTAAAATACTACTAGGGTAGGTTAATGCCATTCATTAGGGATTTATGATTATTTAGTTTAATCAGGTGCATCAGTACAGGGTTAGAACCCAAAACGTGGACTGTCTAGGTAGTGTTCTCCAGGAGAGGGTTGCGATTGGACTGTCTGGGTAGCTGTCCCCCAGGAGAGGGCTGTGATTGGACTGTCTGGGTAGCGGTCCCCCAGGATAGGACTGGGATTGGACTGTCTGGGTAGTGTTCCCCAGAAGAGGGTTGGGATTGGACTGTCTGGGTAGTGTTCCCCAGAAGAGGGTTGGGATTGGACTGTCTGGGTAGTGTTCCCCAGAAGAGGGTTGGGAGTGGACTGTCTGGGTAGTGTTCCCCAGGAGAGGGTTGGGATTGGACTGTCCGGGTAGTGTTCCCCAGGAGAGGGTTGGGATTGGACTGTCTGGGTAGTGTTCCCCAGAAGAGGGTTGGGATTGGACTGTCTGGGTAGTGTTCCCCAGAAGAGGGTTGCGATTGGACTGTCTGGGTAGTGTTCCCCAGGAGAGGGTTGGGATTGGACTGTCTGGGTAGTGTTCCCCAGGAGAGGGTTGGGATTGGACTGTCTGGATAGTGTTCTCCAGGAGAGGGATGTGATTGGACTGTCTGAGTAGTGATCCCCCAGGAGAGGGCTGTGATTGGACTGTCTGGGTAGCGGTCCCCCAGGATAGGACTGTGATTGGACTGTCTGGGTAGTGTTCCCCAGGAGAGGGTTATGATTGGACTGTCTGGGTAGTGTTCCCCAGAAGAGGGTTGGGATTGGACTGTCTGGGTAGCGGTCCCCCAGGATAGAGCTGTGATTGGACTGTCTGGGTAGTGTTCCCCAGAAGAGGGTTGTGATTGGACTGTCTGGGTAGCGGTCCCCCAGGATAGGGCTGTGATTGGACTGTCTGGGTAGTGTTCCCCAGAAGAGGGTTGTGATTGGACTGCTCGAACTGACAATCTGTGTATCCACAGGAGAGTGTAAGGACACACTGTCCACCATCTCTGAGCCGGTCCTCCATAACACCTACGGCCGGAACGAGGGGGCCTGGATGAAGGATCCTCTGGCCAACAACGACAAGATCTACGTCACTAACTACTACTACGGAAACAACCTGCTGGAGTTCCGCAACATGGAGACCTTCAAATCAGGTATTTAGCAACTTTTTTATTAGTTACGAACGCAGCAAAAAATGTCACAATCATTCATGTTCCTTGCCTCCTCAGAGAGGAACTTGTCATTAGATTTTTACAATAGTGTTATACTGAGGCCAGATTCAGATGTTCTTTGAAATTGTTTTATTTTCAGATGATTATCTTGATTCTGACTGTGGCCATACGTTATCTTTGTTTTCTTTCCCCACAAGGCCGCTTCACCAACTCCTACAAGCTTTCCTACAACTGGATCGGAACGGGCCATGTGGTCTACGACGGAGCCTTCTACTACAACCGAGCCTTCTCCCGTGACGTCATCAAGTTTGACCTGCGTCTGCGCTACGTGGCGGCCTGGACCACGCTGCACGACGCTGTGTTCCACGAGGTCTCCACACCATGGCAATGGCGAGGTCACTCCGACGTCGACTTCGCAGTGGACGAGAGCGGCCTGTGGGTCATCTACCCTGCACTGGACGATGAGGGCTTCCTACAGGAAGTGATCGTCCTGACGCGGCTGAACCCCTCTGACCTCAGCACCCAGAGGGAGACTACCTGGAGGACGGGCCTCAGGAGGAACCGCTATGGGAACTGCTTTATCGTGTGTGGCGTCCTGTACGCCGTCGACAGCTACAACGAGAAGGACGCCAACCTGTCGTACGCCTTCGACACGCACACCAACACCCAGATGGTTCCCAGGATGCCCTTCACCAACAACTACACCTACACCACACAGATCGACTACAACCCCAAGGAGGGAAAGTTGTACGCCTGGGACAACGGACACCAGGTCACGTACAACGTCATCTTCGCCTACGTTTACCCCTTGTAAGAGGTCGGGAAAAGGTCACTTTGTTTTTGTATAAAATAATTACCGGAAGTGAAAAGAGCAAAGAGATTCTATGAGTTGAAGTGGATTGTAGACCAGTCCTCCTGGCCACTCATGTCAGCCTTTTATAAAGATTGCTGTTCTGTCACCGTGTTTGATTTGTTTTTATTGACCTGACAATTTGTTTAAACAGTAGAGAAGCTACAATATGCAAAACTGTTGCCGTAGTCTAAGGAACATATGTTGTATATATACTGTAATATAAACCATTGTGAGAGAAATGAATGTACTGTAGAGGAATGCAACATTGCACTCAAGACTTGGGCTATAGATGAAGACATTACTTCACCAAAACAGTTAGTTCCCAACCATGACAACAGCAGTGTGGGTTAAAATGTCACTAGATATTTTGTTTTATACTCATTTGTTTACCTTCAGTGCCTCCAGAAAGTATTCAGACCCCTGGACTTATTCCACATGTTGTTGTATTACAGCCTGAAGTCAACATGGATTAAATACATTTTGGTTTCTTACCCATCTACACAAAACACCTGATATTGACAAAATAAAAACATGTTTTTAGAAATGTTTGTAGATTTATTGAAAATGAAATACAGAAATATCTAATTTACATAAGTATTGACACTGTTGAGTCAATACTGTCACGCTGGTATAAAGGATTAGGAGACCGGCACAGGAATACACAATAGTTTAAAAAGAAATACACTCATACAAAAAGAGCGAGGGTAAACCTCATTGAATGCCATGGGACGATGCCCGTAATACACTATATATATATATATAGCATGCAGCATAACAGCTGCACCAACACATAGGTACTCACACCACCAACACATAGGTACTCACCCCACCAACGCATAGGTACTCACCCCACCAACACATAGGTACTCACCCCACCAACGCATAGGTACTCACCCCACCAACACATAGGTACTCACACCACCAACGCATAGGTACTCACCCCACCAACGCATAGGTACTCACCCCACCAACGCATAGGTACTCACCCCACCAACGCATAGGTACTCACCCCACCAACACATAGGTACTCACCCCACCAACGCATAGGTACTCACACCACCAACACATAGGTACTCACCCCACCAACGCATAGGTACTCACCCCACCAGTACAAACTCCCCACCAACGCATAGGTACTCACCCCACCAACACATAGGTACTCACCCCACCAACGCATAGGTACTCACAACCACCAACAACATAGGTACTCACCCCACCAACGCATAGGTACTCACCCCACCAACATAGGCACCACCAACGGTACAAACCCCACCAACGCATAGGTACTCACCCCACCAACACATAGGTACTCCCCACCAACGCATAGGTACTCAGGTACTCCCCACCAACGCATAGGTACTCACCCCACCAACGCATAGGTACTCACCCCACCAACGCATAGGTACTCACCCCACCAACACATAGGTACTCACACCACCAACACATAGGTACTCACCCCACCAATGCATATGTACTCACCCCACCAACACATAGGTACTCACACCACCAACACATAGGTACTCACCCCACCAACACATAGGTACTCACCCCACCAACACATAGGTACTCACCCCACCAACACATAGGTACTCACCCCACCAACGCATAGGTACTCTCCCCACCAACGCATAAGTACAAACCCCACCAATGCATATGTACTCACACCACCTACGCATAGGTACTCACACCACCAACACATAGGTACTCACACCACCAACGGACATGGAAACAATAACCGACAAAAGACAGAGAGAACAGAGAGCACATATATAACATACTAATCAGGG
The DNA here is from genome assembly GCF_021184085.1 of Oncorhynchus gorbuscha. Lineage (NCBI taxonomy): Eukaryota > Metazoa > Chordata > Actinopteri > Salmoniformes > Salmonidae > Oncorhynchus > Oncorhynchus gorbuscha. The sequence continues at coordinate 7,536,897 of NC_060187.1, read as the reverse complement.
GAAATGGGAACCAAGGGGCACATATATAACATACTAATCAGGGGGCACATATATAACATACTATTCAGGGGAAATGGGAACCAGAGGGCACATATATAACATACTCATCAGGGGGCACATATATAACATACTAATCAGGGGAAATGGGAACCAGGGGGCACATATATAACATACTAATCAGGGCAAATGGGAACCAGAGGGCACATATATAACATACTAATCAGGGCAAATGGGAACCAGGGGCACATATATAACATACTAATCAGGGGAAATGGGAACCAGGGGGCACATATATAACATACTAATCAGGGGGCACATATATAACATACTAATCAGGGGAAATGGGAACCAGGGGGCACATATATAACATACTAATCAGGGCAAATGGGAACCAGGGGCACATATATAACATACTAATCAGGGGAAATGGGAACCAGGGGGCACATATATAACATACTAATCAGGGGGCACATATATAACATACTAATCAGGGGGAAATGGGAACCAGGGGGCACATATATAACATACTAATCAGGGGGCACATATATAACATACTAATCAGGGGAAATGGGAACCAAGGGGCACATATATAACATACTAATCAGGGGGCACATATATAACATACTAATCAGGGGGCACATATTTAACATACTAATCAGGGGAAATGGGAACCAGGGAGCACATATATAACATACTAATCAGGGGAAATGGGAACCAGGGGGCACATATATAACATACTAATCAGGGGAAATGGGAACCAGGGGGCACATATATAACATACTAATCAGGGGGCACATATATAACATACTAATCAGGGGAAATGGGAACCAGGGGGCACATATATAACATACTAATCAGGGGAAATGGGAACCGGGGGGCACATATATAACATACTAATCAGGGGAAATGGGAACCATTTACATTTACATTTAAGTCATAATTAGCACATATATAACATACTAATCAGGGGAAATGGGAACCAGGGGGCACATATATAACATTAATCAGGGGAAATGGGAACCAGGGGGCACATATATAACATACTAATCAGGGGAAATGGGAACCAGGGGGCACATATATAACATACTAATCAGGGGAAATGGGAACCAGGGGGCACATATATAACATACTAATCAGGGGAAATGGGAACCAGGGGGCACATATATAACATACTAATCAGGGGAAATGGGAACCAGGGGGCACATATATAACATACTAATCAGGGGAAATGGGAACCAGGGGGCACATATATAACATACTAATCAGGGGGCACATATATAACATACTAATCAGGGGAAATGGGAACCAGGGGGCACATATATAACATACTAATCAGGGGAAATGGGAACCAAGGGGCACATATATAACATACTAATCAGGGGAAATGGGAACCAGGGGGCACATATATAACATACTAATCAGGGGAAATGGGAACCAGGGGGCACATATATAACATACATACTAATCAGGGGAAATGGGAACCAGGGGGCACATATATAACATACTAATCAGGGGAAATGGGAACCAGGGGCACATATATAACATACTAATCAGGGGAAATGGGAACCAGGGGGCACATATATAACATACTAATCAGGGGAAATGGGAACCAGGGGGCACATATATAACATACTAATCAGGGGAAATGGGAACCAGGGGGCACATATATAACATACTAATCAGGGGGCACATATATAACATACTAATCAGGGGGCACATATATAACATACTAATCAGGGGGCACATATATAACATACTAATCAGGGGGCACATATATAACATACTAACCAGGGGGCACATATATAACATACTAACCAGGGGGCACATATATAACATACTAATCAGGGGGCACATATATAACATACTAATCAGGGGAAATGGGAACCAGGGGGCACATATATAACATACTAATCAGGGGGCAGACCTCCGGAACTGGTAAACAGAAAGAGCAGCAGTACCGGGGGGATCCGTGATAAATACTTTGTAGAAGCACCTGGATGGTGCAACATTTGCCCATTTTTCTTTTCAAAATTCTTCAAGCTCTGTTAAATTGGCTGTTGATTATTGCTAGACAACCATTTTCAGATCTTGCCATAGATTTTCAAGCAGATTTAAGTTAAAACTATGACTCGGCCACTCAGGAACATTCAATGCCATCTTGATTAGTAACTCCAGTGTATATTTGGCCTTGTGTTTTAGGTTATTGTCCTGCTGAAAGGTGAATTAATCTCCCAGTGTCTGATGGAAAGCAGAATGAACCAGGTTTTCCTCTAGGATATTGCCTGTGCTTAGCTCCATTCAGTTTATTTTTATTCTGATAAACTCCCCAGTCCTTAACGATTACAAGCATACCTATAACATGATGCAGCCACCACTATGCTTGAAAATATGTAGGTTGGTACTCCGTAATGATTTTGGATTTAGCCCAAACACTATATTCAGGACAAAAAGTAAATTGCTTTGCCAATTTTTTTGCAATATTACTCTAGTGCTTTGTTGCAAACAGGATACATGTTTTGGAATATTTTTTATTCTGTACAGACTTCCTTTTTTTCACTGTCAATTAGGTTAGTATTGTGGAGTAAGTACAATGTTGTTCCATCCTCAGTTCTCCTACCACAGCCATTAATCTCTATAACTGTTGTAAAGTCATCCTTGGCCTCATGGTAAAATCTCTGAGCAGTTTCCTTCCTCTCCGGCAACTGAGTTAGGAAGGACGCCTGTATCTTTGTAGTGACTGGGTGTATTGATACACCATCCACAGTGTAAATAATAACTTCACCATGTTCCAAAGGATATTCAATGTCTGCTTTTAATTGTTTTATCCATCTACTAACAGGTGTTCTTCTTTGCGAGGAATTGGAAAACCGCCCTGGTCTTTGTGGTTGAATCGGTGTTTGAAATTCACTGCTCGACTGAGGGACCTTACAGGAAATTGTATGTGTGGGCTGAGATGAGGTAGATGAGGTAGTCATTCAAAAATGATTGTACACAGAGTGAGTCCATGCAATTTATGTGATTTGTTAAGCAAATGTTTACTCCTAAACGTATATAGGCTTGTCATAACAAAGGGCCGGAATACTTGACTTATTGACATTAAAGCTTTTCATTTTTAATACATTTGAAAAAATCTGAAAAAACACAACAAAATGTGGAAAAAGTCAGTGTGAACACTTTTTGAAGGCACTGAGTGTACAAAACATTAATAACACCTTCCTAATCTTGAGTTGCACCCCCCTTTAGCCCTCAGAACAGCCTTAATTCATCAGGCATGGACTCTACAAGGTGTTGAAAGCAATCCACAAGGATGCTGGCCCATGTTGATTCCAATGCTTCCCATAGTTGTGTCAAGTTGGCTGGATGTCCTTTGGGTGGTGGACCATTCTTGATACACACGGGAAACTGTTGAGTGTGAAAAATCCAGCATCATTGCAGTTCTTGACACTCAAACCGGTGTGCCTGGCACCTACTACCATACCCCGTCTAAAGGCATTTCAATATTTTGTCTTGCCCATTCACCCTCAATGGCACACATACACAATCCATGTCTCAATTGTCTCAAGACTTTGAAAAGGTTTTTTAAAAACCTGTATCCTACCTTTTATCTACACTGATTGAATTGGATTTAACAGGCAACATCAATAAAGGATCATATCTTTCACCTGGATTCACCTGGTCAGTCCATGTCAAGGAAAGAGCAGGTGTTCTTAATGTTTTTTTCACTCAATGTATAGCTACAGTACCTTTGAATCTCTGTACATATACTTTACATAGCAGTTTCCCTTAGGAAAAGAATATGTGCATTCCACCAGACTATCAGATTGTACTGTTTGTAGAGAATAAAGCAGTGAAACGACACCCCAAAAAATGTCTCCACTGTATGTTTTAATTTATGGTTGAAGTCCAAGTGACCATAATTAGCTCATGTAAAAGCAGCAATCTAACCTGAACTGTCAGGATGGAAAATGACCAGAACAGAAACACACCAGACAAGACTCAGAGACCCACAAGTCTACAAAGTGCAGAAGGAAGGAGCATTTGGCTAATCTCCCTGGTCTCGGATTTAAATCCATGGAGTTACTGGAACACACAGAGGTCAATCTGAAGATAACCCATTTTAAACCCTTATTTCTCAGAAATTACATTTTTGGAGTGACTTGAAACGTAAATAGATGTTGTGACTTTACTTTCATTCATCTGATGACTGTCATTTCATCCACTATGTTTAATTGTTACCCGATTATATTAATCATGTAACAGTTAACTCATTAAGATTTGGGGTACCACGGAAGAGTTAACTCATCAAGTAACAGTAACAGTTAACTCATTAAGTAACAGTAACAGTTAACTCATTAAGTAACAGTAACAGTTAACTCATTAAGTAACAGTAACAGTTAACTCATTAAGTAACAGTAACAGTTAACTCATTAAGTAACAGTAACAGTTAACTCATTAAGTAACAGTAACAGTTAACTCATTAAGTAACAGTAACAGTTAACTCATTAAGTAACAGTAACAGTTAACTCATTAAGTAACAGTAACAGTTAACTCATTAAGATTTGGGGTACCACGGAAGTGGTTGTTTAAAGAGTTGCCATCTCCTGAATTAAACTCTATAAGGTGTATATCTATTTCATCAATAAACAGTCATCTGATTAATCATGACCTCTTATATTATCATTCTGAACAGTCATCTTATGACAAGAGGTAATGATTAATCAGATGACTGGTCAGAATGATGATAAGAGGTAATGATTAATATCATCATATCCTTATTGGATATGCAAAAAACCCCAGCCTTGCTCATTATTCAGTACTACACCAATTGGTTTAATTATTTATTTACTAACTAACCAAATAATAAGACAGAATACACACACTTACTACATGGAACAAAGGTCCCTAGCGGACTGACACATTATCGCATGTTTTCCCAGAGAAAGAGAGCGAGAGAAAGAGAGACTTATCGTAGACACATTCGATAACTATTCTCACAATCATATAGTTTGCACACGAACCGCCCCACGTTTGGAATAAGAAATCATGAAAAGTATTTACGCGTGGGTGCCCTTGTCCGTCATGTTGTCCTGAACAGAACTACAGAGTTCACTCTTCCATTCGCTCCTGAAGTCGCTGATTTGAAGATAAGCCAGCCTGATGGTTCCAGTGGGGTGATGAGCGTAGCGTACGGTGACTTAAGACTCGTAGTAGGATCGGATGGTTAAGAGTTTGAGATATTTGACGCAGGACAGCTAATCAGCTGTACCAGTGATTGTTTGAGAGAATTTGTCACCTCATACTCCCAGTGTTGATTATTCAGGGGAAGGTGCGTTTATTTCTTCACCTCGTGTTGAGGTTAAAAGTTTCAACCATTACAAACATTTAGCTAACGCCTCATGTTTCCTGGTCTACAGGTTGATTTCTCTTCCAAGCTTTTATGCACTCTTGGTCAAAAGGGTGTTCTGTCATGCTGAAAAGCTCTCTGACCTCACTCACGGCATGGCTAGTTACTGTGCAAAGTATTATCAAAACAATTATCTTATTAGAAAACTAAAATGACATCCCTATATCTTAACAAAAATACTTTAATCATGTTTCATATTATATGCACAACATATTGGATGAAAACATGACAGATAAAGAGGATATACTTTTCAAGTTAAAATATTTACGGTATACAATTTTTAACGACATCACAAAATGAAAACCAATATTACATTTGTTTTCCATAGTTCCCCACTGACCATTCCCCACATGATGTTAGAAATATTCTTCCGGTATTCACTTTTTGAACGTTACGAGTTTTGGGGGGGGGCAAAAGTCTCTGGAGACAAAATACATTCCTTTGGCCAATACTGGAGGGTAGAGAGAGAGTCCTATCCTGCTTAATTTACGACCGGGTGTGTAGGTGTCAAAACTCCCACACCAGTTCCCTCATCCCCTCTGCGGGTGAGAGAAGATTGTCAGTTATTGTCAGCGATTGCCAAGCTGATCCGAACCATTGTGATCCTCACCATGACAACACACACACACACATTCAAAGTTTCATCCAGTGTTTTATTTATTTGCATTTAGCAATATTATACAAAAATCTTCATCAGGTGGAAACTGTCATAATTTTCCTCTCAGCTCCCTGAATAATCATGGGTACATAGTCAAAATGACATTACTCTGAATAAAACGTGTTTTTCAAGCAAATAAATGCACAATATAACTGCTGGTGTCCTACACACACAGACATGAGTGGATAGAGGGTCACATTTAAAAGGTTGAAATGCTGTTGCGCTAATCAGAACACTCCTTCAAACAAAACGCTTATAAACAACAATATTTTGGGGAGTAAAATCATCCTATTGCTTTCTGAAATGAAACAACAATCGTACAAAGGATATTATAATCAGGACTCCCAGCCAGAGAACAGAGAGCATGGATACACCATGGATACACCAAACTGAACAAGTCACAATAGTATTACAAATAAAAACTACTTTAACGTTATCAAATGCAGTTAGGAAGTGAGTGAATCAAGTGAGTGAATCAAGTGAGTGAATCAAGATCTAGACGTTTGAGACAAGCAGGTTGCCTAGCAATGGCGCAAAACTATTTAATGTTTAAAACAAAACGTATTATGCCCCATCATTTCACAAAGCGTTCCCATGGCAACTAATTTTTTATTTATTTTTTAAAACGCTTTTTTCAGTAAGCTAAATATTATAATACACATATGCTTTTATCCAAACGACTTAGTCATATCCATATTCTGAGCACAGGGATCCTCCGCCATCAGAACATATTTATGTTTGTTAAAGTGCACTTCAATAAAAGTGCAATCAGGCCAAGTGGACAGACGGGTTTGGGTTAACATCTCAGGTCACTATGACAACTGACATGGGTCAACATGAACTCACCAGGATTAGGTCTGACAAATGTTGCTGCTCCTTGCCAACCGGTTGAATCTCAATGACTTTAAAAAATAAAATAAAAAAACGGTTGGATTTTTCAAAGACGAGCGTTTAAGACTGTGACACATTGATATTTCATAGAGATAATGTCTCATCTCATATCTGATATTTCAGCTGCTAACCGTCCATTCATCAATGTGTAAGTATGTTTCCTATGTGTCCATGGAAATTGAAAGTCCTGGGGCTTATATAAAAAACAATGACCTTCAAATAGCCAACACCATACTATCCACACTTCTACCCACTCCCCACACTTCTACCCACACTACAATCCCTTCTCTCTCCCCTACCCACACTACAATCCCTTCTCTCTCCACTACCCACTACAATCCCTTCTCTCTCTCCCCTACCCACTACAATCCCTTCTCTTCCCTACCCACACTACAATCCCTTCTCTCTGTCCACTACCCACACTTACAATCCCTTCTCTCTCTCCACTACCCACACTACAATCCCTTCTCTCCCCTACCCACACTACAATCCCTTCTCCCCCCTACCCACACTACAATCCCTTCTCTGTCCACTACCCACACTATAATCCCTTCTCTCTGTCCACTACCCACACTATAATCCCTTCTCTCTCCACTACCCACACTATAATCCCTTCTCTCTCCACTACCCACACTACAATCCCTTCTCTCTCCACTACCCACACTACAATCCCTTCTCTCTGTCCACTACCCACACTACAATCCCTTCTCTCTCCACTACCCACTACAATCCCTTCTCTCTCCACTACCCACTACAATCCCTTCTCTCTCCACTACCCACACTACAATCCACTCTCTCCAAACAAAACCTCTACAATAACATAGTCACACTATACAATATGATTTATCCCCAAATGGAACATATTTGGGGAAATAACATTTCAGATCAATGAAAGATACAGAATGTAAATGATATACTTTCATAGGTATGACAACATTTCAGTACAGAGGATAGCACTTCAACAAATACCATTTTCTGTAAGAGTATAACACTCCCCAAAGTATATTAGCACAGTGCAAACAGAAGTAAAAACAAAACAAACATCCAATAGGAATTCTTCATCGTAGCTACACTATATTGAAAACAAAACCTAAAAACAGAGAAACAACAACATACTTTTAGTGGTTGGACTGCTTCAGCTTTAACACGTTGCAATTACTTCCTGAGTGTATTGCCACTATTGCTGTGATCATTTCAATGTTATCACAGACGAGGGGTGATAAAAGCTTCAATCATCATGAAATACTTCTATATAAAGCCTCAAGAAAACAAAAGAGATGTGAGGGATGGAGACTGAAGAAGAGAAAAGGGAGAGAACGACATGGCAGCCATGGGGTGAAAGTATTTGTGTTATGTTGGGGTGACTCAGGGTTCAATGCTCGGCCCCCTGCTGTTGCTCAGCAATTACCCTGGTAAGAGGAGTGTAGGGCCACAGTCAATCAGTCCAGACACACACAGAGCCTGGTCCTGGTCAGTCCAGAGACACACAGAGCATGGTCCTGGTCAGTCCAGACACACACAGAGCCTGGCCCTGGTCTGTCCAGACACACACAGAGCCTGGTCCTGGTCAGTCCAGACACACACAGAGCCTGGTCCTGGTCAGTCCAGACACACACAGAGCCTGGTCCTGGTCAGTCCAGACGCACACAGAGCCTGGTCCTGGTCAGTCCAGACACACACAGAGCCTGGTCCTGGTCAGTCCAGACACACACAGAGCCTGGTCCTGGTCAGTCCAGACACACACAGAGCCTGGTCCTGGTCAGTCCAGACACACACAGAGCCTGGCTCTGGTCAGTCCAGACACACACAGAGCCTGGTCCTGGTCAGTCCAGACACACACAGAGCCTGGTCCTGGTCAGTCCAGACACACACAGAGCCTGGCTCTGGTCTTTGACCTTCAACAACCATGACGGATATCAGAGCTGAAAACAGAATGGCTAACTCACACCGACCATTTGAGCTAGCTTGGTATTGCATAATCCACATCAAGGATAAGGGAGAAAACCTGATACCAGAGTTCAGCCAAATACATTAGTATATAATAATTTAAAAATGATCTCAGATCTGTAGAAAATTAAAAAAGAACACAAGGTAAATAGAAACATGTGACCTGTTGTTGTTCCATCTGTTAAACTGGTGAAGGAGAACAGACCTGTTGTTGTTACATCTTTTCACTGTTTCAATTGGTTGGTTGGAGTTACGGGTTTGTGCGTCAAATCGATTGGTTGATAGAGGTTACGCGGAACCCATGAGCACCTGGACAGGAGGCGTGGCCTTGCTGTCCGCAGGTGAAGGCGGGTACAGGGTGTCAGTGCGGTTGACACGCAGGAATGGTGGGATACTGGAGGACTTGATGTGGAGGATCCTGGTGTCTGTGACCTCACAGTCAATCTGCATCATCACCTCAAACTCCTTGTCCTTGATCACACGATCTGTTAATGAGACAGGGAGAATCAGTGCATTAGGAAAAAAAACAAGAAAGCTTCCTCAGTTGAAACCCAGCTGGGCTTGGCTATACCTTCCCTCCTCCCCCTCCCTATGACTGAGAGAGAGGGAGTAGATACCACTATCATAGTAGTAGAGTGGAGTGGGAGGTTAGTTAGGGGTTAAGAGCCAGAGAGAGGGATGAAGGAGAGGTAAAACAGAGGAGAGAGGCGAGTCACCCACTGGCACTCTCTCCTGTAGAGAGAAACACAAAAGCTCTAAACAAAGACAGACATGCAAACCAGACAGAGAGAACATAAAGAAGTAAAGTTCCCTGGTGTGTGTGAGAGTGAGTGAGTGAGTGAGTGAGAGAGAGAGAGAGAGAAAGAGAGAGAGAGAGAGAAAGAGAGAGAGAAAGAGAGAGAAAGAGAGAGAGAAAGAGAGAGAGAAAGAGAGAGAGAAAGAGAGAGAGAAAGAGAGAGAGAAAGAGAGAGAGAAAGAGAGAGAGAAAGAGAGAGAGGGGAAGAGAGAGAGAAAGAGAGAGAGGGGAAGAGAGGGGGAGGGAGGTAGAGATGAAGAGGGAGAGAGAGGAAGAGGGAGAGGGGTAGAGAGGACGAGGAGGAGAGAGGACGAGGAGAGAGGACGAGGAGGAGAGAGGACGAGGAGGAGAGAGGACGAGGAGGAGAGAGGACAAGGAGGAGAGGTAGAGAGGTAGAGGAGAGAGGGGAAGATGGAGCATGGAGAGTATGTCTGAACGGATCCCTGCAAGCAGGTTTACATTACCAAACCACTAACACTTCATATCTCTTACTATGGCTTTGTCTGTCTATAGGACTGGTGGTGGTGGGTCTGTGGTGAGAGAGAGAGAGGGGGGGCTCCCTATATGATGTCTCTATCTCCAGCTGCATGGGGCGGGGAGGGGGTCCCTATATGATGTCTCTATCTCCAGCGGCATGGGGGGGTTACAGTAGTTTACAGGCAATGCAGAAAATCACCTTAGAGAGGGTTCTGGACAGCCAGCTACATTTGGGGGTATGAGAGGCTAGGCCGTGAAGGTATGAGAGGCTAGGCCTTGAGAAACCCAACACTGCTGGCATTACAGCATGTGGGCTAGAGAAACATCATGATATATAAGCTATTCCTAAAACTGGGTTTCTGCACTCAGTCCACTGACTGAGTGGCAAAAACACAGACAGCCAGGACACACAAACACGCACGCATATACACACGGAGGGGCCCACTTCAAACAGCATGACTATGAGGTACCTACCAAAAGCCCCCCAGGTCTTTGTTTGTGTCTGCCAGGTGTGTGTGTGTGTGTGTGTGTGTCAGGTCTCTCCTTTCCCTTTTTACTAGTGCCACCTGGACGCCTTCCAGAAAGCTCCTTCCTTCCCACACGGACCGTCAGTGGCAGTCTGGCAGGATAGTCTGCTGTGTGCCAGTGTGTGTGTGTGTGTGTGTGTGTGTGTCACTCCCCTTTGTTTTGATCAAGCCTCTGGGTCTGACAAAACAACATTAGTGGAAACTCAAGAGGGCATTTGTGATTCAGTGGTCAGCCAGCTTGATAAAGATTATGGAGATAAGAGTGGGCACTGGGCACAGTTTGGAATTGGGTTTTTTCTGCCATCCCCCAAAAATTGTTAGAGACAATTTCAGTCAACAAAAACAAATTATGATCTAATAAGACAGTCAGTCAGTGGGCCGTTTAAAATGCTTATAACAACCGAGCCACCAATCCAGCCAATCGAGCTACCAACCGAGCCAACCGAGCAACCAATCCAGCCAACCGAGCCACCAATCCAGCCAACCGAGCCACCAATCCAGCCAACCGAGCCACCATTCCAGCCAACCGAGCCACCAATCCAGCCAACCAAGCCACCAATCCAGCCAACCGAGCCACCAATCCAGCCAACCGAGCTACCAACCGAGCTACCAATCCAGCCAACCGAGCAACCAATCCAGCCAACCGAGCTACCAATCCAGCCAACCGAGCTACCAACCGAGCCACCAATCCAGCCAACCGAGCCACCAATCCAGCCAACCGAGCCACCAATCCAGCCAACCGAGCCACCATTCCAGCCAACCGAGCCACCATTCCAGCCAACCGAGCCACCATTCCAGCCAACCGAGCTACCAACCGAGCCACCAATCCAGCCAACCGAGCCACCAATCCAGCCAACCGAGCCACCAATCCAGCCAACCGAGCCACCATTCCAGCCAACCGAGCCACCATTCCAGCCAATCGAGCTACCAACCGAGCCACCAATCCAGCTACCAACCGAGCCACCAATCCAGCCAACCGAGCCACCAATCCAGCCAACCGAGCCACCAATCCAGCCAACCGAGCCACCATTCCAGCCAACCGAGCCACCAATCCAGCCAACCGAGCCACCAATCCAGCCAACCGAGCCACCAATCCAGCCAACCGAGCCACCAATCCAGCCAACCGAGCTACCAATCCAGCCAACCGAGCCACCAATCCAGCCAACCGAGCTACCAATCCAGCCAATTTAGCTACCAATCTTGCCAACCGAGCTACCAATCCAGCCAACCGAGCCACCAATCCAGCCAACCGAGCTACCAATCCAGCCAACCGAGCCACCAATCCAGCCAACCGAGCCACCAATCCAGCCAACCGAGCCACCAGTCCAGCCAACCGAGCCACCAATCCAGCCAACCGAGCCACCAATCCAGCCAACCGAGCCACCAATCCAGCCAACCGAGCCACCAATCCAGCCAATTTAGCCACCAATCCAGCCAACCGAGCTACCAATCCAGCCAATTTAGCTACCAATCTTGCCAACCGAGCTACCAATCCAGCCAACCGAGCCACCAATCCAGCCAACCGAGCTACCAATCCAGCCAACCGAGCAACCAATCCAGCCAACCGAGCAACCAATCCAGCCAACCGAGCAACCAATCCAACCAACCGAGCTACCAATCCAGCCAACCGAGCTACCAATCCAGCCAACCGAGCTATAAATCCAGCCAACCGAGCCACCAATCCAGCCAACCGAGCCACCAATCCAGCCAACCGAGCTATAAATCCAGCCAACCGAGCTATAAATCCAGCCAACCGAGCTACCAATCCAGCCAACCGAGCTACCAATCCAGCCAGTTCTCCTTCAATACTAAAGCAGCAATACATTTTTATTGGTCACATACACAGGTTTAGCAGATATTATTGTGAGTGTAGCGAAATGCTTGTGCTTCTAAACTCAGCAAAAAAAGAAACTTCCCCTTTTCAGGACCCTGTCTTTCAAAGATAATTTGTAAAAATCCAAATAACTTCACAGATCTCCAATGTAAAGGGTTTAAACACTGTTTCCCATGCTTGTTCAATTAACATAAACAATTAATGAACATGCACCTGTGGAATGGTCATTAAAGACACTAACAGCTTACAGAAGGTAGGCAATTAAGGTCACAGCTATGAAAACTTAGGACACTAAATAGGCATTTCTACTGACTTTGAAAAACACCAAAAGAAAGATGCCCAGGGTCCCTTCTCATCTGCGTGAACGTGCCTTAGGCATGCTGCAAGGAGGCATGAGGACTGCAGATGTGGCCAGGGCAATAAATTGCAATGTCCGTATTGTGAGACGCCTAAGACTACAGGGAGACAGGATGGACAGCTGATTGTCCTCGCAGTGGCAGACCACGTGTAACAACACCTGCACAGGATTGGTATATCCCAACATCACACCTGCGGGACAGGTACGGGATGGCAACAACAACAACTGCAGTTTGGTTTGGGCAGGAAATCTCGGTATCCCGGTATTCAACCCTACAAAGTACAAAGAACGAGCTCTCAAAAACCCCATAGGTGGAGTAAACAGATAGTTGGACGTCTATGAACACGCTGTCATACATCACCCCAACGAGTCATCACATTGATGAGAAGTGGGACATGAAGTCCCTCCCATGTACAAAAAAACAGCATTTTGTCAGGTTCTCTGTTGCCCACTGAGAACATGGAGGAGAGGAACACAGCAGAGAATCCTAAAACGGCATTAACTACCATTGTTGCTGAGTGGGTAGGGGACAGCAGTAAGGTGAACATTGTCTGGTTGCCAGGACTGTGGTAGATGGAACTGTACTGCCCCCTAGCGGTCAAACGCAGGACCATATCTGCACTGTGAATTCACATGTATTTAAATCATTTCCCCCCCTTGTCGTTTAAACTATTTTAAAAAATGGCAGTTTAAACATTAAGACAACGTTTTACATTTTTCACATCCCGAATGTCTACAGAACTGGCCTGATGTAGAGTGACGTCTATAGAACTGGCCTGATGTAGAGTGACGTCTATAGAACTGGCCTGATATAGAGTGACGTCTATAGAACTGGCCTGATGTAGAGTGACGTCTACAGAACTGGCCTGATGTAGAGTGATGTCTATATAACTGGTGGGGGCTCCTCTGCTAGGTTTCTGTCCCCAGTGGTTAGGTTGAGTTAGAAGTAGGACCATTTGAACACAACTACTGCTGACAGCACTGTTGTCCTCAACCTCCTGTTACACTCTGCCACTATGCAGTGAACCTAAAATCCTCAAAATCGGAAAGACGCCGCAGGGTGTGTATGTGAGTGAGTGAGTGAGAGACAGAAAGAGAGAGAGAGAGAGAGAGAGAGAGAGAGAGAGAGAGAGAGAGAGAGAGAGAGAGAGAGAGAGAGAGAGAGAGAGAGAGAGAGAGAGAGAGAGAGAGAGAGAGAGAGAGAGGAGAGAGAGAGAGAGACGATCTGGTGCTTCTGTCACCAACCAAGGAGGGCCTACAGCAGCACCTAGATCTTATGCACAGATTCTGTCAGACCTGGGCCCTGACAGTAAGACCAAAATAATGGTGTTCCAAAAAAGGTCCAGTCACCAGGACCACAAATACAAATTCAATCTAGACACTGTTGCCCTAGAGCACACAAAAAACTATACATACCTTAGCCTAAACATCAGCGCCACAGGTAACTTCCACAAAGCTGTGAACGATCTGAGAGACATGGCAAGAAGGGCATTCTATGCCATCAAAAGAAACATAAATTTCAACATACCAATTAGGATTTGGCTAAAAATACTTGAATCAGTCATATAGCCTGACTGACACAAAATTAAGGAAATCTTCGACTATGTACAGACTCAGTGAGCATAGCCTTGCTATTGAGAAAGGCCGCCGTAGGCAGACATGGCTCTCAAGAGAAGACAGGCTATGTGCTCACTGCCCACAAAATGAGGTGGAAACTGAGCTGCACTTCCTAACCTCCTGCACAATGTATGACCATATTAGAGAGACATATTTCCCTCAGATTACACAGATCCACAAATAATTCGAAAACAAATCCAATTTTGAAAAACTCCCATATCTACTGGGTGAAATTCCACAGTGTGCCATCACAGCAGCAAGATTTGTGACCTGTTGCCACGAGAAAAGGGCAACCAGTGAAGAACAAACACCATTGTAAATACAACCCATATTTATGCTTATTTATTTTATCTTGTGTCCTTTAACCATTTGTACATTGTTAAAACACTGTGTATATATATATATATATTTGTAATGTCTTTACTGTTTTGAAACTTCTGTATGTGTAATGTTTACTGTTCATTTTTGTTGTTTCTCACTTTATATATTGACTTTGTATGTTGTCTACCTCACTTGCTTTGGCAATGTTAACACATGTTTCCCATGCCAATAAAGCCCTTGAATTGAATTGAATTGACAGAGAGGAGAGAGAGAGAGAGAGAGAGACGGAGAGAGGAGAGAGAGAGAGAGAGGAGACAGAAGAGACAGAGAGAGAGGAGACAGAAGAGACAGAGAGAGAGGAGACAGAAGAGAGAGAGAGAGAGAGGAGACAGAAGAGAGAGACAGAAGAGAGGAGACAGAGAGACAGAGAGAGAGGAGACAGAAGAGAGGAGACAGAAGAGAGAGAGAGAGGAGACAGAAGAAAGAGACAGAGAGAGAGAGGAGACAGAAGAGACAGAGAGAGAGGAGACAGAAGAGACAGAGAGAGAGGAGACAGAAGAGACAGAGAGAGAGGAGACAGAAGAAAGAGACAGAGAGAGAGGAGACAGAGAGACAGAGAGAGAGAGGAGACAGAAGAGACAGAGAGAGAGGAGACAGAAGAGACAGAGAGAGAGGAGACAGAAGAGACAGAGAGAGAGGAGACAGAAGAGAGAGAGAGAGAGAGGAGACAGAAGAGAGAGACAGAAGAGAGGAGAGAGAGAGGAGAGGAGACAGAGACAGAGAGAGAGAGAGAGAGAGAGACGATGGCCCACAGTAAAAACACCTGTAATCAAAAAATGATGTCAGTCATTTCCAAACATTCTTTGATTCTAAACACGTCGCTTCCAATTGATTGAGCTCCTTTCAAACGAAGGGGATCGTTAAACATAACAGAGAGAGAGAGAGAGAGAGAGTCCTTCACTCCATTTAAGGAGCTAACCCTTCAGCCAGAAATATTTGGGAAATCATAGAACGTCAACTAACTTTTACAGAATCAATTAACCATAGACATACCACTGTTCAGAAATAGCCAATGACCTACATCAATCAATCCAATGTATTTATATAGCCCTTCGTACATCAGCTGATATCTCAAAGTGCTGTACAGAAACCCAACCTAAAACCCCAAACAGCAAGCAATGCAGGTGTAGAAGCACAGTGGATAGGAAAAATGACATCAAAGTCCCAATCCCGAATTGCATGTTATTGTTCAGGGCAGACCAAACGATGGTTCCCTATTAGCAAAACCGATCCCCTCCCTCCAGATGAAAGCCATTTGGTGACTGGGGGGGGGGGGGGGGGGGGGGGCATTCCTAATGCAGAGCAAGACAGCTGGAAAGAATTACCCTCCCTTCCTCTGCCATGGAGCACTAATGGCATTGAGGTATTCTTTCTATTTTAAGGGTCTGGGCCCAACTAAAGATGCATTCGGAAAGTATTCAGACCCCTTGACTTTCTCCATATTTTGTTTCAGCCTTATTGTAAAAAGGATTAAATACAACAAGATCCTCATCAACCTACACACAATACCTCATGGCAAAGCCGACAGGTTTTTACCTTGTGGCAAAGCCGACAGGTTTTTACCTCGTGGCAAAGCCGACAGGTTTTTACCTCGTGGCAAAGCCGACAGGTTTTTACCTCGTGGCAAAGCCGACAGGTTTTTACCTCGTGGCAAAGCCGACAGGTTTTTACCTCGTGGCAAAGCCGACAGGTTTTTACCTCGTGGCAAAGCCGACAGGTTTTTACCTCGTGGCAAAGCCGACAGGTTTTTACCTCGTGGCAAAGCCGACAGGTTTTTACCTCATGGCAAAGCCGACAGGTTTTTACCTCATGGCAATAATAATAATAATATATGCCATTTAGCAGACGCTTTTATCCAAAGCGACTTACAGTCATGTGTGCATACATTCTACGTATGGGTGGTCCCGGGGATCGAACCCACTACCCTGGCGTTACAAGCGCCATGCTCTACCAACTGAGCTACACAGGACAGGTTTTTACCTCGTGGCAAAGCCGACAGGTTTTTACCTCGTGGCAAAGCCGACAGGTTTTTACCTCGTGGCAAAGCCGACAGGTTTTTACCTCATGGCAAAGCCGACAGGTTTTTACCTCATGGCAAAGCCGACAGGTTTTTACCTCATGGCAAAGCCGACAGGTTTTTACCTCATGGCAAAGCGGACAGGTTTTTACCTCATGGCAAAGAGGACAGGTTTTTACCTCATGGCAAAGAGGACAGGTTTTTACCTCATGGCAAAGAGGACAGGTTTTTACCTCATGGCAAAGAGGACAGGTTTTTACCTCATGGCAAAGCCGACAGGTTTTTACCTCATGGCAAAGCCGACAGGTTTTTACCTCATGGCAAAGCCGACAGGTTTTTACCTCATGGCAAAGCCGACAGGTTTTTACCTCATGGCAAAGCCGACAGGTTTTTACCTCATGGCAAAGCCGACAGGTTTTTACCTCATGGCAAAGCCGACAGGTTTTTACCTCATGGCAAAGCCGACAGGTTTTTACCTCATGGCAAAGCCGACAGGTTTTTACCTCATGGCAAAGCGGACAGGTTTTTACCTCATGGCAAAGCGGACAGGTTTTTACCTCATGGCAAAGCCGACAGGTTTTTACCTCATGGCAAAGCGGACAGGTTTTTACCTCATGGCAAAGCCGACAGGTTTTTACCTCATGGCAAAGCGGACAGGTTTTTACCTCATGGCAAAGCGAACATTTTTGTTGTTGTTGAATTACCTTATTTACATAAGTATTCAGACCCTTTGCTATGAGACTCGAAGTTGATCTCAGGTGCACCCTGTTTCCATTGATCCTCCTTCTCCCCCAATTGCTCGGGTTGGCCTTGCGTCCAGCTCTAGGAAGAGTTTTGGTGGTTCCAAACTTCTTCTATTTAAGAATGATAGAGGTCACTGTGTTCTTGGGGACCTTTAATGCTGCATCCATTTGTTGGTCCTCTTCCCCAGATCTGTGCCTCGACACAATCCTGTCTCGGAGCTCTACGGACAATTCCTTCGACCTCATGGCTTGGTTTTTGACATGCACTGTCAACTGTGGGACCTTATAGACAGGTGTGTGCCTTTCCAAATCATGTCCAATCAATTGAATTTACCAC
Organism: Oncorhynchus gorbuscha; assembly: GCF_021184085.1. Lineage (NCBI taxonomy): Eukaryota > Metazoa > Chordata > Actinopteri > Salmoniformes > Salmonidae > Oncorhynchus > Oncorhynchus gorbuscha. The sequence continues at coordinate 7,518,910 of NC_060187.1, read as the reverse complement.
AGGTGGACAACAATCGAGTTGTAGAAACATATCGAGGATGATCATTGGAGCTCAATTTCGAGTCTCATAGCAAAGGGTCTGAATACTTATGTAAATAAGGTTTCTGTTTTTAATCTTTAATACATTTTTTTTTAAATATACATTTGCAAAAAATTCTAAAAAACAGTTTTTGCTTTGTCATTATGGGGTATTATGTGTAGATTGGAAATCTGTCAGAGCTAAAGATGTACATTCACCAGCTTCAGTATTATATATACACACACACACACCTCTGTTTAAAACAAACATTATAGATCTACTATGTTCCTCAGACACTGTAATCTGTGCCACGTGAGACTTTAAAAGGTTAGGACGGCCAAGGCCAATTGATACCAGACTGTGCAGGAAAGGGTTAAATGGGGTCTTCTGTGTAGGTCAGTCTCTCAGTTAAGGAATGTGATCAGAGTAACACAGCAAATCTGGGAGAAATAGGATATTAGTACCCATGTTAGCAGATGTTCACTATCTCAAAACACCACACAATTATTATTATTATGTATATTTTTTAAGTGCAAACAACTAAAGGTCCTTAAAATAATGAATTTATTTGCAAATTACGGAGGAAAATAAGTATTCGGTCACCTACAAACAAGCAAGATTTCTGGCTCTCACAGACCTGTAACTTCTTCTTTAAGAGGCTCCTCTGTCCTCCACTCGTTACCTGTATTAATGGCACCTGTTTGAACTTGTTATCAGTATAAAAGACACCTGTCCACAACCTCAAACAGTCACACTCCAAACTCCACTATGGCCAAGACCAAAGAGCTGTCAAAGGACACCAGAAACAAAATTGTAGACCTGCACCAGGCTGGGAAGACTGAATCTGCAATAGGTAAGCAGCTTGGTTTGAAGAAATCAACTGTGGGAGCAAATATTAGGGAATGGAAGACATACAAGACAACTGATAATCTCCCTCGATCTGGGGCTCCACGCAAGATCTCACCCCACGGGGTCAAAATGATCACAAGAATGGTGAGCAAAAATCCCAGAACCACACGGGGGGACCTAGTGAATGACCTGCAGAAAGCTGGGACCAAAGTAACAAAGCCTACCATCAGTAACACACTACACTGCCAGGGACTCAAATCCTGCAGTGCCAGACGTGTCCCCCTGCTTAAGCCAGTACATGTCCAGGCCCGTCTGAAGTTTGCAAGAGAGCATTTGGATGATCCAGAAGAAGATTGGGAGAATGTCATATGGTCAGATGAAACCAAAATATACCTTTTTGGTAAAAACTAAACTCGTCGTGTTTGGAGGTCAAAGAATGCTGAGTTGCATCCAAAGAACACCATACCTTCTGTGAAGCATGGGGGTGGAAACATCATGCTTTGGGGCTGTTTTTCTGTAAAGGGACCAGGACGACTGATCCATGTAAGGGAAAGAATGAATGGGGCCATGTATCGTGAGATTTTGAGTGAAATCTTTCTTCCATCAGCAAGGGCATTGAAGATGAAACATGGCTGGGTCTTTCAGCATGACAATGATCCCAAACACACCGCCCGGGCAACGAAGGAGTTGCTTCGTAAGAAGCATTTCAAGGTCCTGGAATGGCCTAGCCAGTCTCCAGATCTCAACCCCATAGAAAATCTTTGGAGGGAGTTGAAAGTCTGTGTTGCCCAGCAACAGCCCCAAAACATCACTGCTCTAGAGGAGATCTGCATGGAGGAATGGCCCAAAATACCAGCAGTAGTGTGTGAAAGCCTTGTGAAGACTTACAGAAAATGTTTGACCTCGGTCATTGCCAACAAAGGGTATATAACAAAGCATTGAGATAAACTTTTGTTATTGACCAAATACTTATTTTCCACCATAATTTGCAAATAAATTCATTACAAATCCTACAATGTGATTTTCTGGATTTTCCCCCCTCATTTTGTCTGTCATAGTTGAAGTGTACCTTATGATGAAAATTACAGGCCTCTCTCATCTTTTTAAGTGGGAGAACTTGCACAATTGGTGGCTGACTAAATACTTTTTTGCTCCACTGTACATTCAAACAGTTTTGATTTGGCAGGTGGGTATGCATGCATTTACCACACTTCCTGGAATTGAAATGGACATATAACAATAATTAACTAACATCTTACAGAGTCAGTATAATCTCCTTGAATACCACTACAATCATTGTTGGGGATTCAGGACATTTAGTGGGAAAACGGCTATCGGATTTCACTATTTACGTGACTTCAGTAAACCAAGTGACCAATGTGGCCTTAAGCATTCCACCCTGACGAGACGGACCAAGAACAATGTTTACCTTCATTCATCTACAACAACGCCCCAGAGAGAGAGAGAGTGAGAGTCTTTACCAATATAATGCCGTGCTCTTCCCTCCCTGCTGAGTAACAATATCATGTTCCACTGACTGAATCAATTCAGATGCTACATACAGAGCCAGAATGAAGGGAGGAAGGGATAAATACAGAGGGAAAGAAAGAGATAAGACAATAAACACAAGAAAAATTTGAAGAAGAGAGAGCAAGAATCATTCTGTAATAACGGGGCCAGTTGAAAAGCCAAGCACAACAGAATCATTCATTTAATTATTCACACTCATCTTTTGGCTTCAGTATCTCGCAAAACAACGACAAAACCCTTCCAAGTCAGTTTAATGCTCTTGTTCATTGTGTGGGGATGATGCTAACCCACTCCAGACAGTACTGCAGAGATAAAGTACAGTACATAGCCTAGCATGGATGCCAAACATGGAGTCGGGTCATCTCTATGGCCTTTGTTCTCCCATTAAATCAGTATCAGTGGTCCAGCCAGCCAAGAGAAGGACCATAGAGAAAACAAGACCACGATGTTGTCATGGAAATCAAGGCCAAAACACAAACAGATGTTCAGTTAGGACAGCACAGAAAATACTTTGGGCCACACGAGAATGACAAATATAATAAACAACTAGTTTATATCAACCGATCACGCAGGTCTTGAGGTGAACAGGTTTGCTTGTGGATGAGATAAGAGAACCTGATCCGATCCTGTGGTGCCCAAAGCAACAGTGTGGTTTTTGTGTAATAAATGTCTGGTTTCTGAGACAGCCATACACCCTAGCATAGTGAACTACGACCTGGATGACTGCTCTTCAAATGAGCTGATAGCTCAAAACACACTTCCTAATGGTTAACACATACAGATCTATGTGAAAATATAGCCATGTGGTCTGATCGTGATTGGCTCATGTGCATCTACTCACACTTCTTACTTCCTGTTAAATTAGCCAATCAACGGCCTGATTGAGGTCTAGCAGTACAATACTGTAGAGTTAGAGATTACTTTACTTAGATTTGTGTGTATTAGTTATCATTGTTGTGGAATTAGATTACTTGTTAGATACTGCTGCACTGTCGGAACTAAACTCAGCAAGTCCTGTCTGGTCCAGCGATGGTGGGTTTGTGCCCATAGGCGACGTTGTTGTCTGCCTGCCTTACAACAGGCCTACAAGCCCTCAGTCCAGCCTCTCTCAGCCTATTGTGGACAGTCTGAGCACTGATGGAGGGATTGTGCCTTCCTGGTGTAACCCAGGCAGATGTTGCCTTCCTGTACCTGTCCCGCAGGTGTGATGTCTGCAGTCCCATGCCTCCTTGCAGTATACACCTAAGGTGCGTTCACGCAGATGCGCAGGGACCCTGAGTCAGTAGAAAGGCCTCTTTTAGTGTCCTAAGTTTTCATAACTGTGACCTTAATTGCCTACAGTCTGTAAGCTGTTATTGTCTTAACGACCGTTCCCCAGGTGCATGTTCATTCATTATGTATGGTTCATTGAACAAGCATGGGAAACAGTGTTAAAACCCTTTACAATTAAGATCTGTGAAGTTATTTGGATTTTTACAAATTATCTTTGAAAGACAGGGTCCTGAAAAAGGGACGTTTCATTTTTTGCTGAGTTTAGAAGCACAAGCATTTCGCTACCCTCACAATAATATCTGCTAAACATGTGTATGTGACCAATAAATGTTTTATTTGCGTTAGCCAATCAATGGCCTGATTGAGGTCTTACAGTACCAGTGCCAACTATCTAACATGGCAGCTTTCATCTGAGAGCTTTAAAGCCAGTTTTATACTTTTATCCAAAGCGACTTAAAATACTGAGTGCATCAATTCTTGTGCTTTTTCATACTGGTCCCTTCTAGGTAGAGTTCCTCTGTCCAGTGTCTGTTCTTCTGCCCATCTTAATCTTTTCTTTTTATTGGCCAGTCTGAGATATGGCTTTTTCTTTGCAACTCTGTCTAGAAGGCCAGCATCCCGGAGTCGACTCTTCACTGTTGACGTTGAGACTGGTGTTTTGCGGGTACTACTTAATGAAGCTGCCAGTTGAGGACATGTGAGGTGTCTGTTTCTCAAACTAGACACTAATGTACTTGTCATCTTGCTCAGTTGTAAACCGGGGCCTCCCACTCCTGTTTCTATTCTGGTTAGAGCCAGTTTGCACTGTTCTGTGAAGGGAGTAGTACACAGCGTTGTACGAGATCTTTAATTTCTTGGCAATTTCTCACATGGAATAGCCTTCACTTCTCAGAACAAGAATAGACTGACGAGTTTCAGAAGAAAAGGTCTTTGTTTCTGGCCATTTTGAGTCTGTAATGTTGATGTTCCAGGTACTCAACTAGTCTAAAGAAGGACAGTTGTATACATCAATCAATTTGTGAAGAAACCCAGAGGACAGGAAGACAAAAAGAGAGCGAGAGACAGAGAAGAAGAGAAGAAGAAGAGAAGCCATTAAATGTGACAGATCTGTAGTAGAGTTGACTTACCATTAATGTTCATGGCTGGCAACACCACGGACATCTTGGGCCTACTTCCTTTGTTGTGGCTGGTAGCGGGAAGTAAAAGGTGATCCTGAGAACAAGGAACAATCAAAAAGGTTAAAAGGTCTAACTTAATGAAGCACACTTTGACCTTAGCGAAGACTTCAACACACCAGATCAACGGAGGTCAAACTGGAGTTCAAATCTTCGGATTAGGGTTAAAAGGTCAGAAGCATGAAGCACACCTTGACCCACACATCATATACCACCTAACATCAGACTGTATGTTTATCAGATAGCTGGCTATATAATGAAGGGTTAAAGGTCAGAAGCATGAAGCACACCTTGGCCCACACATCATATACCACATAACATCAGACTACAACTTTTTAGTAATAACCACACGGTAGTCATAGAAATGGAAAAATACACGGATGTTCATCAGACAAGACGGCTTTATAGTGAAGGTGTGAAAGGAACCCTGTGGTTGCTATTTGTTAATCAAAGGGAAAAACCCCATCGACCCACAGCTCTGTGCTGTCTGTAGCGTCTCGAAGACAGTTTGACCAAATTCAGTCCAGTCAGTCAGTGGATGAGCTACTGACTAACTGCTAACTGGAGAAAGCAACAATATCTCTCGAATGCTCCACTAAACCCTATAGTACATCTATAGTGTCATCATTTAAGTCACATTACATTTAAGTCATTTAGCAGACGCTCTTATCCAGAGCGACTTACAAATTGGTGCATTCACCTTATGACATCCAGTGGGACAGTCACTTAACAATAGTGCATCTAAAACTTAGGGGGGGTGGGGTGAGAGGGATTACTTAACCTATCCTAGGTATTCCTTAAAGAGGTGGGGTTTCAGGTGTCTCCGGAAGGTGGTGATTGACTCCGCTGTCCTGGCGTCGTGAGGGAGTTTGTTCCACCATTGGGGGGCCAGGGCAGCGAACAGTTTTGACTGGGCTGAGCGGGAGCTGTACTTCCTCAGTGGTAGGGAGGCGAGCAGGCCAGAGGTGGATGAACGCAGTGCCCTTGTTTGGGTGTAGGGCCTGATCAGAGCCTGGAGGTACTGAGGTGCCGTTCCCCTCACAGCTCCGTAGGCAAGCACCATGGTCTTGTAGCGGATGCGAGCTTCAACTGGAAGCCAGTGGAGAGAACGGAGGAGCGGGGTGACGTGAGAGAACTTGGGAAGGTTGAACACCAGACGGGCTGCGGCGTTCTGGATGAGTTGAAGGGGTTTAATGGCACAGGCAGGGAGCCCAGCCAACAGCGAGTTGCAGTAATCCAGACGGGAGATGACAAGTGCCTGGATTAGGACCTGCGCCGCTTCCTGTGTGAGGCAGGGTCGTACTCTGCGGATGTTGTAGAGCATGAACCTACAGGAACGGGCCACCGCCTTGATGTTAGTTGAGAACGACAGGGTGTTGTCCAGGATCACACCAAGGTTCTTGGCGCTCTGGGAGGAGGACACAGTGGAGTTGTCAACCGTGATGGCGAGATCATGGAACGGGCAGTCCTTCCCCGGGAGGAAGAGCAGCTCCGTCTTGCCGAGGTTCAGCTTGAGGTGGTGATCCGTCATCCACACTGATATGTCTGCCAGACATGCAGAGATGCGATTCGCCACCTGGTCATCAGAAGGGGGAAAGGAGAAGATTAATTGTGTGTCGTCTGCATAGCAATGATAAGAGAGACCATGTGAGGTTATGACAGAGCCAAGTGACTTGGTGTATAGCGAGAATAGGAGAGGGCCAAGAACAGAGCCCTGGGGGACACCAGTGGTGAGAGCGCGTGGTGAGGAGACAGATTCTCGCCACGCCACCTGGTAGGAGCGACCTGTCAGGTAGGACGCAATCCAAGCGTGGGCCGCGCCGGAGATGCCCAACTCGGAGAGGGTGGAGAGGAGGATCTGATGGTTCACAGTATCGAAGGCAGCCGATAGATCTAGAAGGATGAGAGCAGAGGAGAGAGAGTTAGCTTTAGCAGTGCGGAGCGCCTCCGTGATACAGAGGAGAGCAGTCTCAGTTGAATGACTAGTCTTGAAACCTGACTGATTTGGATCAAGAAGGTCATTCAGAGAGAGATAGCGGGAGAGCTGGCCAAGGACGGCACGTTCAAGAGTTTTGGAGAGAAAAGAAAGAAGGGATACTGGTCTGTAATTGTTGACATCGGAGGGATCGAGTGTAGGTTTTTTCAGAAGGGGTGCAACTCTCGCTCTCTTGAAGACGGAAGGGACGTAGCCAACGGTCAGAAGCATGAAGCACACCTTGGCCCACACATCATCACACTACAGGACAGTATCTCTAATGCTCCACTAAACCCTACAGTACATCTATAGTGTCATCACACTACAGGACAGCATCTCTAATGCTCCACTAAACCCTACAGTACATCTATAGTGTCATCACACTACAGGACAGTATCTCTAATGCTCCACTAAACCCTACAGTACATCTATAGTGTCATCACACTACAGGACAGTATCTCTAATGCTCCACTAAACCCTACAGTACATCTATAGTGTGATCACACTACAGGACAGTATCTCTAATGCTCCACTAAACCCTACAGTACATCTAGTGTCATCACACTACAGGACAGTATCTCTAATGCTCCACTAAACCCTACAGTACATCTATAGTGTCATCACACTACAGGACAGTATCTCTAATGCTCCACTAAACCCTACAGTACATCTATAGTGTCATCACACTACAGGACAGTATCTCTAATGCTCCACTAAACCCTACAGTACATCTATAGTGTCATCACACTACAGGACAGTATCTCTAATGCTCCACTAAACCCTACAGTACATCTATAGTGTCATCACACTACAGGACAGTATCTCTAATGCTCCACTAAACCCTACAGTACATCTATAGTGTCATCACACTACAGGACAGTATCTCTAATGCTCCACTAAACCCTACAGTACATCTATAGTGTCATCACACTACAGGACAGTATCTCTAATGCTCCACTAAACCCTACAGTACATCTATAGTGTCATCACACTACAGGACAGTATCTCTAATGCTCCACTAAACCCTACAGTACATCTATAGTGTCATCACACTACAGGACAGTGAGGCACCAGTACAGACAATCCAAACATAATCCAGAGTTTACAGTGAGGCACCAGTACAGACAATCCAAACATAATCCAGAGTTTACAGTGAGGCACCAGTACAGACAATCCAATCATAATCCAGAGTTTACAGTGAGGCACCAGTACAGACAATCCAAACATAATCCAGAGTTTACAGTGAGGCACCAGTACAGACAATCCAATCATAATCCAGAGTTTACAGTGAGGCACCAGTACAGACAATCCAATCATAATCCAGAGTTTACAGTGAGGCACCAGTACAGACAATCCAATCATAATCCAGAGTTTACAGTGAGGCACCAGTACAGACAATCCAATCATAATCCAGAGTTTACAGTGAGGCACCAGTACAGACAATCCAATCATAATCCAGAGTTTACAGTGAGGCACCAGTACAGACAATCCAATCATAATCCAGAGTTTACAGTGAGGCACCAGTACAGACAATCCAATCATAATCCAGAGTTTACAGTGAGGCACCAGTACAGACAATCCAATCATAATCCAGAGTTTACAGTGAGGCACCAGTACAGACAATCCAATCATAATCCAGAGTTTACAGTGAGGCACCAGTACAGACAATCCAATCATAATCCAGAGTTTACAGTGAGGCACCAGTACAGACAATCCAATCATAATCCAGAGTTTACAGTGAGGCACCAGTATAGACAATCCAATCATAATCCAGAGTTTACAGTGAGGCACCAGTACAGACAATCCAATCATAATCCAGAGTTTACAGTGAGTTCAGGAAGTCACAGCTGAAGGTCACAAGCAACAGGAAAGCATCTCACATCTCTGGTCATAAACATGCTAATCACAAGTCAGATGGCTACCATATGGGATAGTCTCTGTCAACGGTCTCTCTCCCCACCGTGGCTTCAATAAGTAGTTAAATACTTCAGAGGTGAAATAACCTCACCAAAACTCTTCATATTAATGTATGGCTCTGCCTTTAGATGTTTAAGGAGATTAACAACCCTTGGTCTCTGAGACAATTACATAAAGGCAAGGATTATAACCCGAACATGGTATCCATCTTGAAATGACAACTGAAAATGTGGAACTCAATTTGTAATAAATGAGACAGCAAACACAGAGAGAGCACCATCGCCCTTTATGGTTGTGAGGGCTGGGGTTCGCTCACCAACCAAGAATTCACAAAATGGGACAAACGCCAAATTGAGATTCTGCAAAAGTATCCTCTGTGTACAAGGCAAAACACCAGATAATGCATGCAGAGCAGAACTAGGCCGATGCCCGCTAATTGTCGTCACCTACGGAGAGATGAACCTGGAGAAGAGTCCCGAAGCAAACTGGTCCTGGGGCTATGTTCACAAACAGACCCTACAGAGCCCCAGGACAGCAACACAATTAGACACAAACAAATCATGAGAAAACTAAGATATTAACTTGACACATTGGAAATAATCTTTATAAAACAGAGCAAACTAGGGTGCTATCTGGCCCTAGAGAGTACACAGTGGCAGAATACCTGAATACTGTAGGCAGACCTGGCTCTCAAGAGAAGACAGGCTATGTGCACACTGCCAACAAAATGAGGTGGAAACTGAGCTGCACTTCCTAACCTCCTGCCAAATGTATGACCATATTAGACATAAATTTCCCTCAGATTACACACAACCACAAATAATTTGAAAACAAACCCAATTTTGATAAACTCCCATGTATATTTGGTGAAATACCACAGTGTGCAATCACAGCAGCAAGATGTGTGACCTGTTGCCACAAGAAAAGGGCAACCAGTGAAGAACAAACACCATTACAAGTACAACCCACATACAGTTGAAGTTGGAAGTTTACAAACACTAAGATTGGAGTCATTAAAACTCGTTTTTCAACCACTCCACACATTTCTTGTTAACAAACTATAGTTTTGGCAAGTCGGTTAGGACATCTACTTTGTGCATGACATGTACTTTTTCAAACAACAGATTGTTTCACTTATAATTCACTGTATCACAATTCCAGTGGGTCAGAAGTTTAAGTTGACTGTGCCTTTAAACAGTTTGGAAAATTACAGAAAATTATGTCATGGCTTCAGAAGCTTCTGATAGGCTAGTTGACATAATTTGAGTCAAATGGAGGTGTACCTGTGGATATATTTCAAGGCCGACCTTCAAACTCAGTGCCTCTTTGCTTGACATCATGGGAAAATCAAAAGAAATCAGCCAAGAACTCAGAAAAAAAATTGTAGACCTCCACAAGTCTGGTTCATCCTTGGGAGCAACTTACAAACGGCTGAAGGTACCACGTTCATCTGTACAAACAATAGTACGCAAGTATAAAACACAGTGGGACCGTCATACCGCTCAGGAAGGAGACGCGTTCTGTATCCTAGAGATGAACGTACTTTGGTGTAAAAAGTGCAAATCAATCCCAGAACAACAGCAAAGGACCTTGTGAAGATGCTGGTGGAAACAGGTACAAAAGCATCTATATTCACAGTAAAACGAGTCCTATATCGACATAACCTGAAAGGCCGCTCAGCAAGGAAGAAACCTCTGCTCCAAAACCGCAATAAAAAAAGCCAGACTACGGTTTGCAACTGCACATGGGGACAAAGATCGTACTTTTTGGAGAAATGTCCTCTGGTCTGATGAAACAAAAATAGAACTGTTTGGCCATAATGACCATCGTTATGTTTGGAGGAAAAAGGGGGAGGCTTGCAAGCCGAAGAACACCATCCCAACTGTGAAGCACGGGGGTGGCAGCATCATGTTGTGGGGGTGCTTTGCTGCATTAGCGATTGGTGCACTTCACAAAATACATGGCATCATGAGAAATAAGGTGAATGCACCAATTTGTAAGTCGCTCTGGATAAGAGCGTCTGCTAAATGAATTAAATGTAATGTAAATGTAAAGGACAATTATGAGGATATATTGAAGCAACATCTCAAGACATCAGTCAGGAAGTGAAAGCTTGGTCGCAAATGGGTCTTCCAAATGGACAGTGGCCACAAGCATACTTCCAAAGTTGTGGCAAAATGGCTTAAGGACAACAAAGTCAAGGTATTGGAATGGCCATCACAAAGCCCTGACCTCAATCCTATAGAGGATTTGTGGGCAAAACTGAAAAAGTGTGTGCGAGCAAGGAGGCCTACAAACCTGACTCAGTTACACCAGCTCTGTCAGGAGGAATGGGACAAAATTCACCTAACTTACTGAGGGAAGCTTGTGGAAGGCTACCCGAAACGTTTGACCCAAGTTAAACAATTGAAAGGCAATGCTATCAAATAATAATTGAGTGTATGTAAACTTCTGACCCACTGGGAATGTGATGAAAGAAATAATTCTCTACTATTATTCTGACATTTCACATTCTTAAAATAAAGTGGTGATCCTAACTGACCTAAAACCGGGAATCTTTACTAGCATTAAATGTCAGGAATTGTGAAAAACTGAGTTTAAATGTATTTGGCTAAGGTGTATGTAAACTTCCGACTTCAACTACCTTCTCTGCTATGCAATCTGGTTGCAGAGCTGGTCATGGGTGCACCTCAGCCACGCTCAAGGTCCTAAACGATATCTTAACCGCCATCGATAAGAAACATTACTGTGCAGCCGTATTAATTGATCTGGCCAAGGCTTTCGATTCTGTCAACCACCACATCCTCATCGGCAGACTCGACAGCCTTGGTTTCTCAAATGATTGCCTCGCCTGGTTCACCAACTACTTCTCTGATAGAGTTCAGTGTGTCAAATCGGAGGGTCTGCTGTCCGGACCTCTGGCAGTCTCTATGGAGGTGCCACAGGGTTCAATTCTTGGACCGACTCTCTTCTCTGTATACATCAATGAGGTCGCTCTTGCTGCTGGTGAGTCCCTGATCCACCTCTACGCAGACGACACCATTCTGTATACTTCCGGCCCTTCTTTGGACACTGTGTTAACAACCCTCCAGGCAAGCTTCAATGCCATACAACTCTCCTTCCGTGGCCTCCAATTGCTCTTAAATACAAGTAAAACTAAATCCATGCTCTTCAACCGATCGCTACCTGCACCTACCCGCCTGTCCAACTTCACTACTCTGGACGGCTCTGACTTAGAATACGTGGACAACTACAAATACTTAGGTGTCTGGTTAGACTGTAAACTCTCCTTCCAGACCCATATCAAACATCTCCAATCCAAAGTTAAATCTAGAATTGGCTTCCTATTTCGCAACAAAGCCTCCTTCACTCATGCTGCCAAACATACCCTTGTAAAACTGACCATCCTACCAATCCTCGACTTTGGCGATGTCATTTACAAAATAGCCTCCAATACCCTACTCAACAAATTGGATGCAGTCTATCACAGTGCAATCCGTTTTGTCACCAAAGCCCCATATACTACCCACCATTGCGACCTGTATGCTCTCGTTGGCTGGCCCTCGCTTCATACTCGTCGCCAAACCCACTGGCTCCATGTCATCTACAAGACCCTGCTAGGTAAAGTCCCCCCTCATCTCAGCTCGCTGGTCACCATAGCATCTCCCACCTGTAGCACACGCTCCAGCAGGTATATCTCTCTGGTCACCCCCAAAACCAATTCTTTCTTTGGCCGTCTCTCCTTCCAGTTCTCTGCTGCCAGTGACTGGAACGAACTGCAAAAATCTCTGAAACTGGAAACACTTATCTCCCTCACTAGCTTTAAGCACCAACTGTCAGACCACCTGTACATAGCCCACCTATAATTTAGCCCAAACAACTACCTCTTTCCCAACTGTATTTAATTAATTTATTTATTTTGCTCCTTTGCACCCCATTATTTTTATGTCTACTTTGCACATTCTTCCATTGCAAAACTACCATTCCAGTGTTTTACTTGCTATATTGTATTTACTTTGCCACCATGGCCTTTTTTGCCTTTACCTCCCTTCTCACCTCATTTGCTCACATTGTATATAGACTTGTTTATACTGTATTATTGACTGTATGTTTGTTTTACTCCATGTGTAACTCTGTGTCGTTGTATCTGTCGAACTGCTTTGCTTTATCTTGGCCAGGTCGCAATTGTAAATGAGAACTTGTTCTCAACTTACCTACCTGGTTAAATAAAGGTGAAATAAAAAATATAAAAAATTATTACTTGTGAATGATGCCCAGATTGTGTGCAGTAAGGCAAGAAGCACATTAAACCGCTTTAAATCTTGTCTGCTAAATGAACTAGCGTAGCCAACAGCCATATGGCATAGCAAGATCTGGGCCTAACATTAGGACAATTCAGAGTATTCTGTTCTTCTGAAATACATTTTCTTCATATCATGTTTCTTTAGACCTGTCTAAAATAAATCATGGATTAGAGAGAGAGAGAAAGACAGAGAGAGATAACTAAAATAGAAAGACCTAGAGAGAGATAGAGAAAGAAGTGGTTCTCATCTAGATGAAATGACATGATTGTTTAGATAGAGACATGCGTAGCTGACATGTGTGACCCAGCCGGTCTCTCTTGAGAATGCCTACATATTGTGCCACCACTTCTGTCACTATCAACCTGCTCTGCACAAGGCCTACATGGTTCAAACCTGGCATCACATAAACTCAGGGCCTTAGATTCAATGAAGAGAACTCTTTCATCTCTCCCTCTCTCTCTCCCTCCCCCTCTCTCCCTCCCTCTCTCTCTCTCCCTCTCTCTCCCTCTCTCTCTCTCTCTCTCTCTCTCCCTCCCTCCCTCTCTCCCCCCTCCCCGTGCTTAATGGCTGTTGTTGTTTCCCTCTGACTTTTTACTTAACTCCAGATAGCCCCCTTTAATTCGTCTATAGTTCTGCAGCTCTGGGGGTTTATTCTTGCACCAACACTGACAACATTTTGGCAAAATGGTTGATCACTACAAAATGGTTGATCACTACAAAATGGTTGATCACTACAAAATGGTTGATCACTACAAAATGGTTGATAACTACAAAGAATGAAAAGCTCGAGAGAATGAACAGGGTCTGTATCCACAACGTCAGAGTTCGGCTTTTGAGCTAAACCGTATGCGGTGTGTATATGGGTATAAGGGTATATGCAACAGTTTGGGCCGCTTGGCTAATGGTGAACTAATTTGCCAGAATTTTACGTAATTATGACATAACGTTGAAGGTTGTGCAATGTAACAGGAATATTTAGACTTATGGATGCCACCCATTAGATAAAATACGGAACGGTTCCGTCTTTCACTGAAAGAATAAATGTCTTGTTTTCAAGATGATAGTTTCCGGATTCAACCATATTAATGACCTAAGGCTCGCATTTCTGTGTGTTATTATGTTATAATTAAGTCTATGATTTAATAGAGCAGTCTGACTGAGCGATGGTGGGCACCAGCAGGCTCATAAGCATTCATTCAAACAGCACTTTCGTGCGTTTTGCCAGCAGCTCTGCTGTTTATGACTTCAAGCCTATCAACTAGAGATTAGGCTGGTGAGATTAGGCTGGTGTAACGATGTGTGATGTGAAATGGCTAGCTAGTTAGCAGGGTGCGCGCTATTAGCATTTCAAACATCACTAGCTCTGAGACTTCGAGTAGTTGTTCCCCTTGCTCTGCATGGGTAACGCTGCTTCAAAATATCTCTGGATGAGTTATCTGTAGAGCTGCCATTTTGTCCCTGTGCTTCCTGCTAGCGTTTTTTAACCGCCTCCTCCGTTCTTCTCCCCGATGCCCCGTGTACACATGCTGCTCTTCCTTCAGACAAGCATGCAACGCAACATTTTCTCTCATTCGCTTTCACCTGTAAATGTCCACACTCACTGAAAATGACTTTCGGTAGCTACCAGCTATGCGTGCACAACTTTATAAGCTGGTATTTGCTTTGTCTTTCTAATTAGTTTATATTACTTTTCACTCGTAGCATTCAGCTAACAACGTCTATCTGATTTCGCTATAATTTTTTTGAAAATGTTGCTACTATTCTGGTAATAGGGGCCCAATGGGGTTCTCTTGCGTTTTTAGCGCCCCCTTGTGTACTAAGACGGTAATACCCTAAATCCCGGGATGAGAGAAGGACAATATGACGATATGAAAATATGGATACCGCCAAAGCATAGTGAGAGGGGCTAATCTTATTCATTATGATCTAAAAGGCAAAACTGATCCCAGATCAGCACTCTTACTCAGAGCTTTGTGGATATGGGCCCAGGTCTACGTTACAGTTATATCATTATAGAAAATCAGACTAAGTTGAGCAACTGGACTCCAGTCCTGCTGCTCTTCTCAGAGCCCTTCCTGCTGCAGAGGCTGCCTGCCAATCTGACATGGCTGCTGCTACCATGGCGACGGTCAGAGCAGGTTGCTGGAACGTTGCTGGACGCCGGTCTCAGGAACCGCTGACCTCAGCTCACACTTCCATAAAGCCAGTAAAGCCACAGGTACAGCATACTGAGATGATGGTGACCGCGGCATGTTCGCAAAATGACCTAAACATGACTGGGTTTTGTCCAGATCTATTCTTTCCGTCACCGCAGTCTCATTTCACACTGCCACAAAACCACAGGTAACGTAAAGCTATACATTTTTATTTTACCTTTATTTAAACTAGGCAAGTCAGTTAAGAACAAATTCTTATTTTCAATGACGGCCTAGGAACAGTGGGTTGCAGCCTGTTCAGGGGCAGAACGACAGATTTGTACCTTGTCAGCTCGGGGATTTGAACTTGCAACCTTTCGGTTATTAGTCCAACACTCTAACCACTAGGCTACCCTGCCGCCTCTACACTCTAACCACTAGGCTACCCTGCCGCCTCTACACTCTAACCACTAGGCTACCCTGCCGCCTCTACACTCTAACCACTAGGCTACCCTGCCGCCTCTACACTCTAACCACTAGGCTACCCTGCCGCCTCTACACTCTAACCACTAGGCTACCCTGCCGCCTCTACACTCTAACCACTAGGCTACCCTGCCGCCTCTACACTCTAACCACTAGGCTACCCTGCCGCCTCTACACTCTAACCACTAGGCTACCCTGCCGCCTCTACACTCTAACCACTAGGCTACCCTGCCGCCTCTACACTCTAACCACTAGGCTACCCTAAATGTGTCAGCTCTGAACGTCACAGTCCACACGGTCAGAGTGGATACAGGGTGCAGAGACGGACCACTGTCACAGCAGACTACAGTACAGGAAGGCAAGAATTAGTGCCTCTCGTTAGTCTGCTATAGAAAATGTTGGATTTAAAACAAATCTCAAATGAAATCCAGAGCTTTGGCAGACTTTACAGTCACATCACCATCACACGAAGGGGAACAAAAACAAAAGCCACACCCCCTCTCAGGGAAACACCCTGCTGAAACCCAGGAAACACCCTTCTGAAACCCAGGAAACACCCTGCTGAAACCCAGGAAACAAAACACAAGCAAATAACAAAGCAGCAGAGCTAATAAAGGACTGTAAAAAATGTAAACGATCACCGTGGACAACGGGGTGACAAGCTGTGAGCTCTGCACGTTACAGAGCTAGAGGAGTTCCCTTCCTCTCTCCTTTAGCGGTCTCTCCATCCCTCCATCTTTCTCCATTTCAGACTCCCTCCGTCAATCTCTACCGTCATCACCTCTCTCATAAAATCATTACAGAATTGATCCCTTTTAAGCCTCTCGTGATGCCGTTGACAATGGTGGAAAAATCAGCCATTAACTATACCAATATAAAGACTTCTAATACACCTTTTCCCTCAGAGACCATGAGGAATATGGCTGTGTCTCAACAGAGATCACGGAGGAAGAGACATCCAATATGGCTGTGTCTCAACAGAGATCATGGAGGAAGAGACATCCAATATGGCTGTGTGTCAACAGAGATCATGGAGGAAGAGACATCCAATATGGCTGTGTCTCAACAGAGATCACGGAGGAAGAGACATCCAATATGGCTGTGTCTCAACAGAGATCATGGAGGAAGAGACATCCAATATGGCTGTGTGTCAACAGAGATCACGGAGGAAGAGACATCCAATATGGCTGTGTCTCAACAGAGATCACGGAGGAAGAGACATCCAATATGGCTGTGTCTCAACAGAGATCATGGAGGAAGAGACATCCAATATGGCTGTGTGTCAACAGAGATCATGGAGGAAGAGACATCCAATATGGCTGTGTGTCAACAGAGATCATGGAGGAAGAGACACCCAATATGGCTGTGTGTCAACAGAGATCATGGAAGAAGAGACATCCAATATGGCTGTGTGTCAACAGAGATCATGGAGGAAGAGACATCCAATATGGCTGTGTCTCAGAGATCAAGTATGGTTTAAAGTCTTAAGACTATTGACGAGTGAGCACTGAGGTCAAAGGTTAGAGGTCTTTCCCTGGCCAGACTACGCTGTCCAGTCCAGCTCAGTTCCTTCTCTAACCAGATAGATTGGCACTTGACCTTCAGATTATTATTATTATTATTTTTTTTACAAATCAGGGCTTGATTCAATCCGTGGCGTAGAAAATCTGCTTTGTAGTAGCGCAGTTTAAATTTAAAGGTATTTTTAGATTGTGCCGACATATGCAGCGTTTACCGTGAACGCAGTCTGAGCAAACTCTGAAAC
The DNA here is from genome assembly GCF_021184085.1 of Oncorhynchus gorbuscha. Lineage (NCBI taxonomy): Eukaryota > Metazoa > Chordata > Actinopteri > Salmoniformes > Salmonidae > Oncorhynchus > Oncorhynchus gorbuscha. The sequence continues at coordinate 7,501,487 of NC_060187.1, read as the reverse complement.
ATTGCCTTTAAATGTCAATCGTGCAATAATGCTGATCTTCTGTCCTACTGATTGAATCAAGCCCTTAACTTATATTTAAAAGGGGAGTCTCACTGAGGTCAGAAGACCTCCTTCCCATCAACAACATGTGATGACCAAAGAGAACACAACTGTCGTCATGGTTTCTGTCGTCGCCATGTCAACAATTCCTCAACGGGGGTTTGTTTGTGATTTCCTTTGTGACAAGAGTTCACGACATGACCCCTGACCTTGGCAGTCATTGGATGCCTGCCAAAGCCTGAGGGACACTGAATAATAACGTCTGCACAGTAAGAAGTAACTTACTTATTATTAGTATTAGTGTCATTATTATTGTTGTGATTATTACTCCAAATAGTAGTGGTACGAGGTGATGGTGGTGGTAGTGGTGGTAGTAGCAGTAGTAGTAGTAGTAATGATGATGGTGGTGGTAGTAGCAGTAGTAGTAGTAGTAATGATGATGGTGGTGGTGGTAGTATTAGTAGTAGTAGTAATGATGGTGGTGGTGGTAGTAGTAGTAATGATGATGGTGGTGGTGGTAGTATTAGTAGTAGTAATGATGATGGTGGTGGTGGTAGTAGTAGTAATGATGATGGTGGTGCTGGTAGTATTAGTAGTAGTAATGATGATGGTGGTGGTGGTAGTATTAGTAGTAGTAATGATGATGGTGGTGGTGGTAGTATTAGTAGTAGTAATGATGATGGTGGTGGTGGTAGTATTAGTAGTAGTAATGATGATGATGGTGGTGGTGGTAGTATTAGTAATGATGATGGTGGTGGTAGTATTAGTAGTAGTAGTAATGATGATGATGGTGGTGGTGGTAGTATTAGTAGTAGTAGTAATGATGATGATGGTGGTGGTGGTAGTATTAGTAGTAGTAGTAATGATGGTGGTGGTGGTGGTAGTATTAGTAGTAGTAATGATGATGGTGGTGGTGGTAGTAGTAGTAATGATGATGGTGGTGGTGGTGGTAGTATTAGTAGTAGTAATGATGGTGGTGGTGGTGGTGGTAGTATTAGTAGTAGTAATGATGATGGTGGTGGTGGTAGTAGTAGTAATGATGATGGTGGTGGTGGTAGTAGTAGTAATGATGATGGTGGTGGTGGTAGTAGTAGTAATGATGATGGTGGTGGTGGTAGTAGTAGTAATGATGATGGTGGTGGTGGTAGTAGTAGTAATGATGATGGTGGTGGTGGTAGTAGTAGTAATGATGATGGTGGTGGTGGTAGTAGTAGTAATGATGATGGTGGTGGTGGTAGTAGTAGTAATGATGATGGTGGTGGTGGTAGTAGTAGTAATGATGATGGTGGTGGTGGTAGTAGTAATGATGATGGTGGTGGTGGTAGTAGTAATGATGATGGTGGTGGTGGTAGTAGTAGTGATTATGATGGTGGTGGTGGTAGTAGTAGTAGTGATTATGATGGTGGTGATGGTAGTAGTAGTGATTATGATGGTGGTGGTGGTAGTAGTAGTAGTGATTATGATGGTAGTAGTAGTGATGATGATGGTAGTAGTAGTGATGATGATGGTAGTAGTAGTGATGATGATGGTAGTAGTAGTGATGATGATGGTAGTAGTGATGATGATGATGATGGTAGTAGTAGTAGTAGTGATGATGATGGTAGTAGTAGTAGTAGTAGTAATGATGGTGGTGGTAGTATTAGTAGTAGTAGTAATGATGGTGGTGGTGGTAGTATTAGTAGTAATGATGATGGTGGTGGTGGTAGTAGTAGTAATGATGATGGTGGTGGTGGTAGTAGTAGTAATGATGATGATGGTGGTGGTGGTAGTATTAGTAGTAGTAATGATGATGGTGGTGGTGGTATTAGTAGTAATGATGATGGTGGTGGTGGTAGTAGTAGTAATGATGATGGTGGTGGTGGTAGTAGTAGTAATGATGATGGTGGTGGTGGTGGTAGTAGTAATGATGATGGTGGTGGTGGTGGTAGTAGTAATGATGATGATGGTGGTGGTGGTAGTATTAGTAGTAGTAATGATGATGGTGGTAGTAGTAGTAATGATGATGGTGGTGGTGGTAGTAGTAGTAATGATGATGGTGGTGGTGGTAGTAGTAGTAATGATGATGGTGGTGGTGGTAGTAGTAGTAATGATGATGGTGGTGGTGGTATTAGTAGTAATGATGATGGTGGTGGTAGTATTAGTAGTAGTAATGATGATGGTGGTAGTGGTAGTATTAGTAGTAGTAATGATGATGGTGGTGGTGGTAGTATTAGTAGTAGTAATGATGATGGTGGTGGTGGTAGTATTAGTAGTAGTAATGATGATGGTGGTGGTGGTAGTATTAGTAGTAGTAATGATGATGGTGGTGGTGGTAGTATTAGTAGTAGTAATGATGATGGTGGTGGTGGTAGTATTAGTAGTAGTAATGATGATGGTGGTGGTGGTAGTAGTAATGATGATGGTGGTGGTGGTAGTAGTAATGATGATGGTGGTGGTGGTAGTAGTAGTGATGATGGTGGTGGTGGTAGTAGTAGTGATGATGGTGGTGGTGGTAGTAGTAGTGATGATGGTGGTGGTGGTAGTAGTAGTGATTATGATGGTGGTGGTGGTAGTAGTAGAAGTGATTATGATGGTGGTGGTGGTAGTAGTAGAAGTGATTATGATGGTAGTAGTAGTAGTAGTAATGATGATGGTGGTGGTGGTAGTAGTAGTGATTATGATGGTGGTGGTGGTAGTAGTAGTGATTATGATGGTGGTGGTGGTAGTAGTAGTAGTGATTATGATGGTAGTAGTAGTAGTACTAGTGATGATGGTAGTAGTAGTAGTAGTAGTGATGATGATGGTAGTAGTAGTAGTAATGATGATGGTGGTGGTGGTAGTAGTAGTGATTATGATGGTGGTGGTGGTAGTAGTAGTGATTATGATGGTGGTGGTGGTGGTAGTATTAGTAGTGATTGTGATGGTAGTAGTAGTAGTAGTAGTAGTAGTGATGATGATGGTAGTAGTAGTAGTAGTAGTGATGATGATGGTAGTAGTAGTGATGATGATGGTAGTAGTAGTGATGATGATGGTAGTAGTGATGATGATGGTAGTAGTAGTAGTGATGATGATGATGATGATGATGGTAGTAGTAGTAGTAGTAGTGATGATGATGGTAGTAGTAGTAGTAGTAGTAGTGATGATGGTAGTAGTAGTAGTAGTGATGATGATGGTAGTAGTAGTAGTAGTAGTGATGATGGTAGTAGTAGTAGTAGTAGTAGTGATGATGATGATGGTAGTAGTAGTAGTAGTAGTGATGATGATGATGATGGTAGTAGTAGAAGTGATGATGATGATGGTAGTAGTAGAAGTGATGATGATGATGGTAGTAGTAGTAGTAGTAGTGATGATGATGGTAGTAGTAGTAGTAGTGATGATGATGGTAGTAGTAGTGATGATGGTAGTAGTAGTAGTAGTGATGATGGTAGTAGTAGTAGTAGTAGTAGTAGTAGTAGTAGTAATGATGATGGTAGTAGTAGTAGTAGTAGTAGTAGTAGTAGTAATGATGGTAGTAGTGGTAGTAGTAGTAGTAGTGATGATGATGATGGTGGTGGTAGTAGTAGTAGTAGTAGTGGTAGTAGTAGTGGTAGTAGTAGTAGTAGTAGTGATGACGATGGTAGTAGTAGTAGTGATGATGATGGTGGTGGTAGTAGTGATGATGATGGTGGTGGTAGTAGTGATGATGATGGTGGTGGTAGTAGTGATGATGATGGTGGTGGTAGTAGTAGTGATGATGATGGTGGTGGTAGTAGTAGTGATGATGATGATGATGGTGGTAGTAGTAGTGATGATGATGATGGTGGTAGTAGTAGTGATGATGATGATGGTGGTAGTAGTAGTAGTAGTGTAGTAGTAGTAGTAGTAGTAGTAGTAGTGATGATGATGGTGGTGGTAGTAGTAGTAGTGTTTATGATGGTGGTGATGGTAGTAGTAGTAGTGATTATGATGGTAGTAGTAGTAGTAGTGATGATGATGGTAGTAGTAGTAGTAATGATGATGGTGGTGGTGGTAGTAGTAGTGATTATGATGGTGGTGGTGGTAGTAGTAGTGATTATAATGATGATGGTGGTGGTGGTAGTAATAGTGATTATGATGGTGGTGGTGGTAGTAGTAGTGATTATGATGGTGGTGGTGGTGGTGGTAGTAGTAGTGATTATGATGGTGGTGGTGGTAGTAGTAGTAGTAGTGATTGTGATGGTAGTAGTAGTAGTAGTAGTGATGATGGTAGTAGTAGTAGTAGTAGTGATGATGATGGTAGTAGTAGTAGTAGTGATGATGATGGTAGTAGTAGTAGTAGTAGTGATGATGGTAGTAGTAGTAGTAGTAGTAGTGATGATGATGATGGTAGTAGTAGAAATGATGATGATGATGATGATGGTAGTAGTAGTAGTAGTAGTAGTGATGATGATGATGGTAGTAGTAGAAGTGATGATGATGATGGTAGTAGTAGAAGTGATGATGATGATGGTAGTAGTAGTAGTAGTAGTGATGATGATGGTAGTAGTAGTAGTAGTGATGATGATGGTAGTAGTAGTGATGATGGTAGTAGTAGTAGTAGTAGTAGTAGTAGTAGTAGTAGTAGTAGTGATGATGATGGTAGTAGTAGTAGTAGTAGTAGTAGTAGTAGTAATGATGGTAGTAGTGGTAGTAGTAGTAGTAGTGATGATGATGATGGTGGTGGTAGTAGTAGTAGTAGTGGTAGTAGTAGTGGTAGTAGTAGTAGTAGTAGTGATGACGATGGTAGTAGTAGTAGTGATGATGATGGTGGTGGTAGTAGTGATGATGATGGTGGTGGTAGTAGTGATGATGATGGTGGTGGTAGTAGTGATGATGATGGTGGTGGTAGTAGTAGTGATGATGATGGTGGTGGTAGTAGTAGTGATGATGATGATGATGGTGGTAGTAGTAGTGATGATGATGATGGTGGTAGTAGTAGTGATGATGATGATGGTGGTAGTAGTAGTAGTAGTGGTAGTAGTAGTAGTAGTAGTAGTAGTAGTGATGATGATGGTGGTGGTAGTAGTAGTAGTGTTTATGATGGTGGTGGTGGTAGTAGTAGTAGTGATTATGATGGTAGTAGTAGTAGTAGTGATGATGATGGTAGTAGTAGTAGTAATGATGATGGTGGTGGTGGTAGTAGTAGTGATTATGATGGTGGTGGTGGTAGTAGTAGTGATTATAATGATGATGGTGGTGGTGGTAGTAGTAGTGATTATGATGGTGGTGGTGGTAGTAGTAGTGATTATGATGGTGGTGGTGGTGGTGGTAGTAGTAGTGATTATGATGGTGGTGGTGGTAGTAGTAGTAGTAGTGATTGTGATGGTAGTAGTAGTAGTAGTAGTGATGATGGTAGTAGTAGTAGTAGTAGTGATGATGATGGTAGTAGTAGTAGTAGTGATGATGATGGTAGTAGTAGTAGTAGTAGTGATGATGATGGTAGTAGTAGTAGTAGTAGTGATGATGATGGTAGTAGTAGTGATGATGATGGTAGTAGTAGTGATGATGATGGTAGTGGTAGTGATGATGATGGTAGTAGTAGTGATGATGATGGTGGTAGTAGTAGTGATGATGGTGGTAGTAGTAGTAGTAGTAGTAGTGATGATGATGGTAGTAGTAGTAGTGATGATGATGATGATGATGATGATAGTAGTAGTAGTAGTAGTGATGATGGTAGTAGTAGTAGTAGTAGTAGTAATGATGATGGTAGTAGTAGTAGTAGTGATGATGATGGTAGTAGTAGTAGTAGTAGTAGTGATGATGATGATGGTAGTAGTAGTAGTAGTGATGATGATGATGGTAGTAGTAGAAGTGATGATGATGATGGTAGTAGTAGTAGTAGTAGTGATGATGATGGTAGTAGTAGTAGTGATGATGATGGTAGTAGTAGTAGTGATGATGATGGTAGTAGTAGTAGTGATGATGATGGTAGTAGTAGTGATGATGGTAGTAGTAGTGATGATGGTAGTAGTAGTGATGATGGTAGTAGTAGTAGTAGTAGTAGTAGTAGTAGTGATGATGATGGTAGTAGTAGTAGTAGTAGTAATGATGGTAGTAGTGGTAGTAGTAGTAGTAGTGATGATGATGATGGTGGTGGTAGTAGTAGTAGTAGTGGTAGTAGTAGTAGTAGTAGTAGTGATGACGATGGTAGTAGTAGTAGTGATGATGATGGTGGTGGTAGTAGTAGTGATGATGATGGTGGTGGTAGTAGTGATGATGATGGTGGTGGTAGTAGTGATGATGATGGTGGTGGTAGTAGTAGTGATGATGATGGTGGTGGTAGTAGTAGTGATGATGATGGTGGTGGTAGTAGTAGTGATGATGATGATGATGGTGGTAGTAGTAGTGATGATGATGGTGGTAGTAGTAGTAGTAGTGGTAGTAGTAGTAGTGATGATGATGGTGGTGGTAGTAGTAGTAGTGATGATGATGGTGGTAGTAGTAGTGATGATGGTGGTAGTAGTAGTGATGATGGTGGTAGTAGTAGTGATGATGGTGGTAGTAGTAGTGATGATGGTGGTAGTAGTAGTGATGATGGTGGTAGTAGTAGTGATGATGGTGGTAGTAGTAGTGATGATGGTGGTAGTAGTAGTGATGATGGTGGTAGTAGTAGTAGTAGTAGTAGAAGTAGTGATGATGATGGTGGTAGTAGTAGTAGTAGTAATGATGGTGGTAGTAGTAGTAGTAGTAGTAGTAGTAGTAGTGATGATGGTGGTAGTGTAAGTCGCTCTGGATAAGAGCGTCTGCTAAATGACTTACATGTAATGTAAATGTAGTAGTAGTGATGATGGTGGTAGTAGTAGTAGTGATGGTGGTAGTAGTAGTAGTAGTAGTAATGATGATGGTGGTGGTAGTGGTGGTAGTAGTAGTAATGATGATGGTGGGAGTGGAGGTAGTAGTAGTAATGATGATGGTGGTAGTGGTGGGAGTAGTAGTCGTAATGATGATGGTAGTGGTGGTGGGAGTAGTAATGATGATGGTGGTGGTAGTGGTGGGAGTAGTAGTAGTAGTAATGATGATGGTGGTGGTAGTAGCAGTAGTAATTATGATGGTGGTGGTAGTAGTGGTGGTAGTAGTAGTAGTAATTATGACGATGGTAGTGGTGGGAGTAGTAGTAGTAATTGATGGTAATAGTAGATATATCAGAGGTATAACTGATACTAGTGGTAATGGTAGTAGTAGTAGTAGTAGTAGAGATATAACTACTACTAATGTAAACTTTCACTGCTATGCGGATGACACACAGCTGTACATTTCAATGAAACATGGTGAAGCACCAAAATTGCCCTCGCTAGAAGCATGTGTTTCAGACATAAGGAAGTGGATGGCTGCAAACTTTCTACTATTAAACTCGGACAAAACAGAGATGCTTGTTCTAGGTCCCAAGAAACAAAGAGATCTTCTGTTGAATCTGACAATTAATCTTAATGGTTGTACAGTCGTCTCAAATAAAACTGTGAAGGACCTCGGCGTTACTCTGGACCCTGATCTCTCTTTTGAAGAACATATCAAGACCATTTCGAGGACAGCTTTTTTCCATCTACGTAACATTGCAAAAATCAGAAACTTTCTGTCCAAAAATGATGCAGAAAAATTAATCCATGCTTTTGTCACTTCTAGGTTAGACTACTGCAATGCTCTATTTTCCGGCTACCCGGATAAAGCACTAAATAAACTTCAGTTAGTGCTAAATACGGCTGCTAGAATCCTGACTAGAACCAAAAAATTTGATCATATTACTCCAGTGCTAGCCTCTCTACACTGGCTTCCTGTCAAAGCAAGGGCTGATTTCAAGGTTTTACTGCTAACCTACAAAGCATTACATGGGCTTGCTCCTACCTACCTCTCTGATTTGGTCCTGCCGTACATACCTATACGTACGCTACGGTCACAAGACGCAGGCCTCCTAATTGTCCCTAGAATTTCTAAGCAAACAGCTGGAGGCAGGGCTTTCTCCTATAGAGCTCCATTTTTATGGAACGGTCTGCCTACCCATGTCAGAGACGCAAACTCGGTCTCAACCTTTAAGTCTTTACTGAAGACTCATCTCTTCAGTGGGTCATATGATTGAGTGTAGTCTGGCCCAGGAGTGGGAAGGTGAACGGAAAGGCTCTGGAGCAACGAACCGCCCTTGCTGTCTCTGCCTGGCCGGTTCCCCTTTTCCACTGGGATTCTCTGCCTCTAACCCTGTTACGGGGCTGAGTCACTGGCTTGCTGGGGCTCTCTCGTGCCGTCCCTGGGGGGATGCGTCACCTGGGTGGGTTGATTCACTGTTGTGGTCGGCCTGTCTGGGTTCCCCCCACCCCTTGGGTTGTACCGTGTCGGAGATCTTTGTGGGCTATACTCGGCCTTGTCTCAGGATGGTAAGTTGGTGGTTGAAGATTTCCCTCTAGTGGTGTGGGGGCTGTGCTTTGGCAAAGTGGGTGGGGTTATTTCCTTCCTGTTTGGCCCTGTCCGGGGTGTCCTCGGATGGGGCCACAGTGTCTCCTGACCCCTCCTGTCTCAGCCTCCAGTATTTATGCTGCAGTAGTTTATGTGTCGGGGGCTAGGGTCAGTTTGTTTATCTGGAGTACTTCTCCTGTCCTATTCGGTGTCCTGTGTAAATCTAAGTGTGCGTTCTCTAATTCTCTCCTTCTCTCTTTCTTTCTCTCTCTCGGAGGACCTGAGCCCTAGAACCATGCCCCAGGACTACCTGACATGATGACTCCTTGCTGTCCCCAGTCCACCTGGCCATGCTGCTGCTCCAGTTTCAACTGGCCTGGGCCCTAGGACCATGTCCCAGGACTACCTGACATGAGGACTCCTTGCTGTCCCCAGTCCACCTGGCCATGCTCCTGCTCCAGTTTCAACTGTTCTGCCTTACTATTATTCAACCATGCTGGTCATTTATGAACATTTGAACATCTTGGCCACGTTCTGTTATAATCTCCACCTGGCACAGCCAGAAGAGGACTGGCCACCCCACATATGCTCTCTCTAATTCTCTCTTTCTTTCTCTCTCTCGGAGGACCTGAGCCCTAGGACCGTGCCCCAGGACTACCTGACATGATGGCTCCTTGCTGTCCCCAGTCCATCTGACTGTGCTGCTGCTCCAGTTTCAACTGTTCTGCCTTATTATTATTTGACCATGCTGGTCATTTATGAACATTTGAACATCTTGGTCATGTTCTGTTATAATCTCTACCCGGCACAGCCAGAAGAGGACTGGCCACCCCACATAGCCCGGTTCCTCTCTAGGTTTCTTCCTAGGTTTTGGCCTTTCTAGGGAGTTTTTCCTAGCCACCGTGCTTTTACACCTGCATTGTTTGCTGTTTGGGGTTTTAGGCTGGGTTTCTGTACAGCACTTTGAGATATCAGCTGATGTACGAAGGGCTATATAAATACATTTGATTTGATTTGATTGAACTGATACTAGTGGTAATGGTAGTAGTAGTAGTAGTAGTAGAGATATAAATGATACTAGTGGTAATGGTAGTAGTAGTAGAGATATAAATGATACTAGTGGTAATGGTAGTAGTAGAGATATAAATGATACTAGTGGTAATGGTAGTAGTAGAGATATAAATGTTACTAGTGGTAATGGTAGTAGTAGTAGTAGAGGTATAAATGATACTAGTGGTAATGGTAGTAGTAGTAGTAGAGGTATAAATGATACTAGTGGTAATGGTAGTAGAGATATAAATGCTACTAGTGGTAATGGTAGTAGTAGAGATATAAATGATACTAGTGGTAATGGTAGTAGTAGTAGAGATATAAATGATACTAGTGGTAATGGTAGTAGTAGTAGAGATATAAATGATACTAATGGTAATGGTAGTAGTAGTAGAGATATAAATGATACTAATGGTAATGGTAGTAGTAGTAGAGATATAAATGATACTAGTGGTAATGGTAGTAGTAGAGATATAAATGATACTAATGGTAATGGTAGTAGTAGTAGAGATATAAATGATACTAGTGGTAATGGTAGTAGTAGAGATATAAATGATACTAGTGGTAATGGTAGTAGTAGAGATATAAATGATACTAGTGGTAATGGTAGTAGAGATATAAATGATACTAGTGGTAATGGTAGTAGAGATATAAATGATACTAGTGGTAATGGTAGTAGAGATATAAATGATACTAGTGGTAATGGTAGTAGAGATATAAATGATACTAGTGGTAATGGTAGTAGTAGAGATATAAATGATACTAGTGGTAATGGTAGTAGTAGAGATATAAATGATACTAGTGGTAATAGTAGTAGTAGAGATATAAATGATACTAGTGGTAATGGTAGTAGAGATATTAGAGGTAGTAATGTTATTAGTGGTAATGGTAGTAGAGATATAAATGATACTAGTGGTAATGGTAGTAGTAGTAGTAGTAATAGAGATATAAATGCTACTAGTGGTAATGGTAGTAGTAGAGATAAATGCTACTAGTAGTAGTAGTAGTAGAGATATAAATGCTACTAGTGGTAATGGTAGTAGTAGTAGAGATATAAATGCTACTAGTGGTAATGGTAGTAGTAGTAGAGATATAAATGCTACTAGTGGTAATGGTAGTAGTAGTAGTAGAGATATAAATGCTACTAGTGGTAATGGTAGTAGTAGTAGTAGAGGTATAAATGATACTAGTGGTAATGGTAGTAGAGATATAAATGCTACTAGTGGTAATGGTAGTAGTAGAGATATAAATGATACTAGTGGTAATGGTAGTAGTAGAGATATAAATGATACTAGTGGTAATGGTAGTAGTAGTAGAGATATAAATGATACTAGTGGTAATGGTAGTAGTAGAGATATAAATGATACTAGTGGTAATGGTAGTAGTAGAGATATAAATGATACTAGTGGTAATGGTAGTAGTAGTAGAGATATAAATGATACTAATGGTAATGGTAGTAGTAGTAGAGATATAAATGATACTAGTGGTAATGGTAGTAGTAGAGATATAAATGATACTAATGGTAATGGTAGTAGTAGTAGAGATATAAATGATACTAGTGGTAATGGTAGTAGTAGAGATATAAATGATACTAGTGGTAATGGTAGTAGTAGAGATATAAATGATACTAGTGGTAATGGTAGTAGAGATATAAATGATACTAGTGGTAATGGTAGTAGAGATATAAATGATACTAGTGGTAATGGTAGTAGAGATATAAATGATACTAGTGGTAATGGTAGTAGAGATATAAATGATACTAGTGGTAATGGTAGTAGTAGAGATATAAATGATACTAGTGGTAATGGTAGTAGTAGAGATATAAATGATACTAGTGGTAATAGTAGTAGTAGAGATATAAATGATACTAGTGGTAATGGTAGTAGAGATATTAGAGGTAGTAATGTTATTAGTGGTAATGGTAGTAGAGATATAAATGATACTAGTGGTAATGGTAGTAGTAGTAGTAGTAATAGAGATATAAATGCTACTAGTGGTAATGGTAGTAGTAGAGATAAATGCTACTAGTAGTAGTAGTAGTAGAGATATAAATGCTACTAGTGGTAATGGTAGTAGTAGTAGAGATATAAATGCTACTAGTGGTAATGGTAGTAGTAGTAGAGATATAAATGCTACTAGTGGTAATGGTAGTAGTAGTAGTAGAGATATAAATGCTACTAGTGGTAATGGTAGTAGTAGTAGTAGAGGTATAAATGATACTAGTGGTAATGGTAGTAGAGATATAAATGCTACTAGTGGTAATGGTAGTAGTAGAGATATAAATGATACTAGTGGTAATGGTAGTAGTAGAGATATAAATGATACTAGTGGTAATGGTAGTAGTAGTAGAGATATAAATGATACTAGTGGTAATGGTAGTAGTAGAGATATAAATGATACTAGTGGTAATGGTAGTAGTAGAGATATAAATGATACTAGTGGTAATGGTAGTAGTAGTAGAGATATAAATGATACTAGTGGTAATGGTAGTAGTAGAGATATAAATGATACTAGTGGTAATGGTAGTAGTAGAGATATAAATGATACTAGTGGTAATGGTAGTAGTAGTAGAGATATAAATGATACTAGTGGTAATGGTAGTAGTAGAGATATAAATGTTACTAGTGGTAATGGTAGTAGTAGTAGTAGAGGTATAAATGATACTAGTGGTAATGGTAGTAGTAGTAGAGATATAAATGATACTAGTGGTAATGGTAGTAGTAGAGATATAAATGTTACTAGTGGTAATGGTAGTAGTAGTAGTAGAGGTATAAATGATACTAGTGGTAATGGTAGTAGTAGTAGTAGAGGTATAAATGATACTAGTGGTAATGGTAGTAGTAGTAGTAGAGGTATAAATGATACTAGTGGTAATGGTAGTAGTAGTAGAGATATAAATGATACTAGTGGTAATGGTAGTAGTAGAGATATAAATGTTACTAGTGGTAATGGTAGTAGTAGAGATATAAATGATACTAGTGGTAATGGTAGTAGTAGAGATATAAATGATACTAGTGGTAATAGTAGTAGTAGAGATATAAATGATACTAGTGGTAATGGTAGTAGAGATATTAGAGGTAGTAATGTTATTAGTGGTAATGGTAGTAGAGATATAAATGATACTAGTGGTAATGGTAGTAGTAGTAGTAGTAATAGAGATATAAATGCTACTAGTGGTAATGGTAGTAGTAGAGATAAATGCTACTAGTAGTAGTAGTAGTAGAGATATAAATGCTACTAGTGGTAATGGTAGTAGTAGTAGAGATATAAATGCTACTAGTGGTAATGGTAGTAGAGATATAAATGATACTAGTGGTAATGGTAGTAGTAGAGATATAAATGATACTAGTGGTAATGGTAGTAGTAGAGATATAAATGATACTAGTGGTAATAGTAGTAGTAGAGATATAAATGATACTAGTGGTAATGGTAGTAGAGATATTAGAGGTAGTAATGTTATTAGTGGTAATGGTAGTAGAGATATAAATGATACTAGTGGTAATGGTAGTAGTAGTAGTAGTAATAGAGATATAAATGCTACTAGTGGTAATGGTAGTAGTAGAGATAAATGCTACTAGTAGTAGTAGTAGTAGAGATATAAATGCTACTAGTGGTAATGGTAGTAGTAGTAGAGATATAAATGCTACTAGTGGTAATGGTAGTAGTAGTAGAGATATAAATGCTACTAGTGGTAATGGTAGTAGTAGTAGTAGAGATATAAATGCTACTAGTGGTAATGGTAGTAGTAGTAGTAGAGGTATAAATGATACTAGTGGTAATGGTAGTAGAGATATAAATGCTACTAGTGGTAATGGTAGTAGTAGAGATATAAATGATACTAGTGGTAATGGTAGTAGTAGAGATATAAATGATACTAGTGGTAATGGTAGTAGTAGTAGAGATATAAATGATACTAGTGGTAATGGTAGTAGTAGAGATATAAATGATACTAGTGGTAATGGTAGTAGTAGAGATATAAATGATACTAGTGGTAATGGTAGTAGTAGTAGAGATATAAATGATACTAGTGGTAATGGTAGTAGTAGAGATATAAATGATACTAGTGGTAATGGTAGTAGTAGAGATATAAATGATACTAGTGGTAATGGTAGTAGTAGTAGAGATATAAATGATACTAGTGGTAATGGTAGTAGTAGAGATATAAATGTTACTAGTGGTAATGGTAGTAGTAGTAGTAGAGGTATAAATGATACTAGTGGTAATGGTAGTAGTAGTAGAGATATAAATGATACTAGTGGTAATGGTAGTAGTAGAGATATAAATGTTACTAGTGGTAATGGTAGTAGTAGTAGTAGAGGTATAAATGATACTAGTGGTAATGGTAGTAGTAGTAGTAGAGGTATAAATGATACTAGTGGTAATGGTAGTAGTAGTAGTAGAGGTATAAATGATACTAGTGGTAATGGTAGTAGTAGTAGAGATATAAATGATACTAGTGGTAATGGTAGTAGTAGAGATATAAATGTTACTAGTGGTAATGGTAGTAGTAGAGATATAAATGATACTAGTGGTAATGGTAGTAGTAGAGATATAAATGATACTAGTGGTAATAGTAGTAGTAGAGATATAAATGATACTAGTGGTAATGGTAGTAGAGATATTAGAGGTAGTAATGTTATTAGTGGTAATGGTAGTAGAGATATAAATGATACTAGTGGTAATGGTAGTAGTAGTAGTAGTAGTAGTAGTAATAGAGATATAAATGCTACTAGTGGTAATGGTAGTAGTAGAGATATAAATGCTACTAGTAGTAGTAGTAGTAGAGATATAAATGCTACTAGTGGTAATAGTAGTAGTAGTAGAGATATAAATGCTACTAGTGGTAATGGTAGTAGTAGAGATATAAATGCTACTAGTGGTAATGGTAGTAGTAGAGATATAAATGCTACTAGTGGTAATGGTAGTTTAGAGATATAAATGCTACTAGTAGTAGTAGTAGAGATATAAATGCTACTACTAGTAGTAGTAGAGATACTAGTGGTAATGGTAGTAGTAGAGATATAAATGATACTAGTGGTAATGGTAGTAGTAGAGATATAAATGATACTAGTGGTAATGGTAGTAGTAGTAGAGATATAAATGATACTAGTGGTAATGGTAGTAGTAGTAGAGATATAAATGATACTAGTGGTAATGGTAGTAGTAGAGATATAAATGATACTAGTGGTAATGGTAGTAGTAGAGATATAAATGATACTAGTGGTAATGGTAGTAGTAGAGATATAAATGATACTAGTGGTAATGGTAGTAGTAGTAGAGATATAAATGATACTAGTGGTAATGGTAGTAGTAGTAGAGATATAAATGATACTAGTGGTAATGGTAGTAGTAGAGATATAAATGTTACTAGTGGTAATGGTAGTAGTAGTAGAGATATAAATGATACTAATGGTAATGGTAGTAGTAGTAGAGATATAAATGATACTAGTGGTAATGGTAGTAGAGATATAAATGATACTAGTGGTAATGGTAGTAGAGATATAAATGATACTAATGGTAATGGTAGTAGTAGTAGAGATATAAATGATACTAGTGGTAATGGTAGTAGTAGTAGAGATATAAATGATACTAATGGTAATGGTAGTAGTAGTAGAGATATAAATGATACTAGTGGTAATGGTAGTAGAGATATAAATGATACTAGTGGTAATGGTAGTAGAGATATAAATGATACTAGTGGTAATGGTAGTAGAGATATAAATGATACTAGTGGTAGTGGTAGTAGAGATATAAATGCTACTAGTGGTAATGGTAGTAGTAGAGATATAAATGATACTAGTGGTAATGGTAGTAGTAGAGATATAAATGCTACTACTAGTAGTAGTAGAGATATAAATGCTACTACTAGTAGTAGTAGAGATATAAATGCTACTAGTAGTAGTAGTAGAGATATAAATGCTACTAGTAGTAGTAGTAGAGGTATAAATGATACTAGTGGTAATGGTAGTAGAGATATAAATGCTACTAGTGGTAATGGTAGTAGTAGAGATATATATTATTATATTATTAGAGATATAAATGATACTAGTGGTAATGGTAGTAGTAGTAGAGATATAAATGATACTAGTGGTAATGGTAGTAGTAGTAGAGATATAAATGATACTAGTGGTAATGGTAGTAGTAGTAGAGATATAAATGATACTAGTGGTAATGGTAGTAGTAGTAGAGATATAAATGATACTAATGGTAATGGTAGTAGTAGTAGAGATATAAATGATACTAGTGGTAATGGTAGTAGTAGAGATATAAATGATACTAGTGGTAATGGTAGTATAGATATTAGAGGTAGTAATGCTACTAGTGGTAATGGTAGTAGTAGAGATATATATTATTATATTATTAGAGATATAAATGATACTAGTGGTAATGGTAGTAGTAGTAGAGATATAAATGATACTAGTGGTAATGGTAGTAGTAGATATATAAATGATACTAGTGGTAATGGTAGTAGTAGTAGAGATATAAATGATACTAGTGGTAATGGTAGTAGTAGTAGAGATATAAATGATACTAGTGGTAATGGTAGTAGAGATATAAATGATACTAGTGGTAATGGTAGTAGTAGAGGTATAAATGATACTAGTGGTAATGGTAGTAGTAGAGATATAAATGCTACTAGTGGTAATGATAGTAGTAGTAGTAGAGATATAAATGCTACTAGTGGTAATGGTAGTAGTAGTAGAGATATAAATGATACTAATGGTAATGGTAGTAGTAGAGATATAAATGCTACTAGTGGTAATGGTAGTAGTAGTAGAGATATAAATGATACTAATGGTAATGGTAGTAGTAGAGATATAAATGCTACTACTAGTAGTAGTAGAGATATAAATGATACTAGTGGTAGTAGTAGTAGTAGAGATATAAATGATACTAGTGGTAATGGTAGTAGTAGTAGAGATATAAATGATACTAGTGGTAATGGTAGTAGTAGATATATAAATGATACTAGTGGTAATGGTAGTAGAGATATTAGAGATATAAATGATACTAGTGGTAATAGTAGTAGTAGAGATATAAATGATACTAGTGGTAATGGTAGTAGTAGAGATATAAATGATACTAGTGGTAATGGTAGTAGTAGTAGAGATATAAATGATACTAGTGGTAATAGTAGTAGTAGTAGAGATATAAATGATACTAGTGGTAATAGTAGTAGTAGAGATATAAATGATACTAGTGGTAATGGTAGTAGAGATATTAGAGGTAGTAATGTTATTAGTGGTAATGGTAGTAGAGATATAAATGATACTAGTGGTAATGGTAGTAGTAGTAGAGATATAAATGATACTAGTGGTAATAGTAGTAGTAGAGATATAAATGATACTAGTGGTAATGGTAGTATAGATATTAGAGGTAGTAATGTTATTAGTGGTAATGGTAGTAGAGATATAAATGCTACTAGTGGTAATGGTAGTAGTAGTAGTAGTAGTAGTAGTAGAGATATAAATGCTACTAGTGGTAATGGTAGTAGTAGTAGTAGTAGTAGAGATATAAATGCTACTAGTAGTAGTAGTAGTAGAGATATAAATGCTACTAGTGGTAATGGTAGTAGTAGAGATATAAATGCTACTAGTGGTAATGGTAGTAGTAGAGATATAAATGCTACTAGTGGTAATGGTAGTAGTAGAGATATAAATGATACTAGTGGTAATGGTAGTAGTAGAGATATAAATGATACTAGTGGTAATGGTAGTAGTAGAGATATAAATGATACTAGTGGTAATGGTAGTAGAGATATTAGAGGTAGTAATGTTATTAGTGGTAATGGTAGTAGAGATATAAATGATACTAGTGGTAATGGTAGTAGTAGTAGAGATATAAATGATACTAGTGGTAATAGTAGTAGTAGAGATATAAATGATACTAGTGGTAATGGTAGTATAGATATTAGAGGTAGTAATGTTATTAGTGGTAATGGTAGTAGAGATATAAATGCTACTAGTGGTAATGGTAGTAGTAGTAGAGATATAAATGCTACTAGTGGTAATGGTAGTAGTAGTAGTAGTAGTAGAGATATAAATGCTACTAGTAGTAGTAGTAGTAGAGATATAAATGCTACTACTAGTAGTAGTAGTAGTAGAGATATAAATGCTACTAGTGGTAATGGTAGTAGTAGTAGTAGTAGTAGTAGTAGAGATATAAATGCTACTAGTGGTAATGGTAGTAGTAGTAGTAGTAGTAGTAGTAGAGATATAAATGCTACTAGTAGTAGTAGTAGTAGAGATATAAATGCTACTACTAGTAGTAGTAGTAGTAGAGATATAAATGCTACTAGTGGTAATGGTAGTAGTAGTAGAGATATAAATGCTACTAGTGGTAATGGTAGTAGTAGTAGAGATATAAATGCTACTAGTAGTAGTAGTAGTAGTAGAGATATAAATGCTACTAGTGGTAATGGTAGTAGTAGAGATATAAATGATACTAGTGGTAATGGTAGTAGTAGAGATATATATTATTATATTATTAGAGATATAAATGATACTAGTGGTAATGGTAGTAGTAGTAGAGATATAAATGATACTAGTGGTAATGGTAGTAGTAGTAGAGATATAAATGATACTAGTGGTAATGGTAGTAGTAGTAGAGATATAAATGATACTAGTGGTAATGGTAGTAGAGATATAAATGATACTAGTGGTAATGGTAGTAGTAGAGGTATAAATGATACTAGTGGTAATGGTAGTAGTAGAGATATAAATGCTACTAGTGGTAATGATAGTAGTAGTAGTAGAGATATAAATGCTACTAGTGGTAATGGTAGTAGTAGTAGAGATATAAATGATACTAATGGTAATGGTAGTAGTAGTAGAGATATAAATGATACTAATGGTAATGGTAGTAGTAGAGATATAAATGCTACTACTAGTAGTAGTAGAGATATAAATGATACTAGTGGTAATAGTAGTAGTAGAGATATAAATGATACTAGTGGTAATGGTAGTAGTAGAGATATAAATGATACTAGTGGTAATGGTAGTAGTAGTAGAGATATAAATGATACTAGTGGTAATAGTAGTAGTAGTAGAGATATAAATGATACTAGTGGTAATAGTAGTAGTAGAGATATAAATGATACTAGTGGTAATGGTAGTAGAGATATTAGAGGTAGTAATGTTATTAGTGGTAATGGTAGTAGAGATATAAATGATACTAGTGGTAATGGTAGTAGTAGTAGAGATATAAATGATACTAGTGGTAATAGTAGTAGTAGAGATATAAATGATACTAGTGGTAATGGTAGTATAGATATTAGAGGTAGTAATGTTATTAGTGGTAATGGTAGTAGAGATATAAATGCTACTAGTGGTAATGGTAGTAGTAGTAGTAGTAGTAGTAGTAGAGATATAAATGCTACTAGTAGTAGTAGTAGAGATATAAATGCTACTAGTGGTAATGGTAGTAGTAGAGATATAAATGCTACTAGTAGTAGTAGTAGTAGTAGAGATATAAATGCTACTAGTAGTAGTAGTAGAGATATAAATGCTACTAGTAGTAGTAGTAGTAGTAGAGATATAAATGCTACTAGTAGTAGTAGTAGAGATATAAATGCTACTAGTAGTAGTAGTAGAGATATAAATGCTACTAGTGGTAATGGTAGTAGTAGAGATATAAATGATACTAGTGGTAATAGTAGTAGTAGAGATATAAATGCTACTAGTGGTAATGGTAGTAGTAGAGATATAAATGATACTAGTGGTAATAGTAGTAGTAGAGATATAAATGATACTAGTGGTAATGGTAGTAGAGATATTAGAGGTATAAATACTACTAGTGGTAATGGTAGTAGTAGTAGTAGTAGAGAGATAAATTATACTAGTGGTAGTGGTAGTAGTAGAGATATAAATGATTCTAGTGGTAATGGTAGTAGAGATGTTAGAGGTAGTAATGCTACTAGTGGTAATGGTAGAGATGTTAGAGGTAGTAATGCTACTAGTGGTAATGGTAGTAGAGATATAAATGATACTAGTGGTAATGGTAGTAGTAGTAGAGATATAAATGCTACTAGTGGTAATGGTAGTAGTAGAAATATAAATGCTACTAGTGGTAATGGTAGTAGTAGTAGTAGAGATATAAATGATACTAGTGGTAATGTTGGTAGTAGAGATATTAGAGGTATAAATGATACTAGTGGTAATGGTAGTATTAGTGCTAATAATAGTGGTGGTAGCATTCATGTGTAGTAATAATAGTAGTAGTTCATATTATTTAGTAGATTATCCTATTACTCTTCACTGTTACTATTTGATTGTTATTTAAAATTATTTTAAATCACTTTTAAATTATTATAATTCATTATTTTATTAAAATGTCAAATCAAATCAAATTTTATTAGTCACATGCGCCGACTACAACAGGTACAGACCTTACAGTGAAATGCTTACTTACGAGCCCCAAACCAACAATGAAGTTAAAAGAAAATAAGGATAAGAATAACAGATAAATGTAACAAGTAATTAAATGCGGTAGCAGAGAGAACAGTCTATGACTAGGGTGGCTAGAGTCTGACAATTTTTAGGGCCTTCCTCTGACACCACCTGGTATAGAGGTCCTGGATGGCAGGAAGCTTGGCCCCAGTAATGTACTGGGCTGTTCGCACTACCCTTTGTAGTGCCTTGCGGTCAGAGGCCGAGCAGTTGCCATACCAGGCTGTGATGCAACCAGTCAGGACGCTCTCGATGGTGCAGCTGTAGAACCTTTTGAGGACCTGAGGATCCATGCCAAATCTTTTCAGTCTCCTGGGGGGGAATAGGTTTTGTCGTGCCCTCTTCACAACCGTCTTGGTGTGCCAAGGAACTTGAAGCTCTCAACCTGCTCCACTGCAGCCCCGTCGATGAGAATGGGGGTGTGCTCGGTCCTCTTTTTCCTGTAGTCCACAATCATCTCCTTTGTTTTGATCACGTTGAGAGAGAGGTTGTTGTCCTTGCATCACACGGCCAGGTCTCTGACCTCCTCCCTTTCGTCGTTGATCAGGCGACACTGTTGTGTCGTCAGCAAATTTAATTATGGTGTTGGAGTCGTGCCTGGCTGTGCAGTCATGAGTGAACAGGGAGTACAGGAGGAGACTGAGCACGCACCCCTGAGGGGCCCCTGTGTTGAGGATCAGCGTGGCGGATGTGTTGTTACCTACCCTTCCCACCTGGGGTTGGCCTATCACGAAGTCCAGGATCCAGTTGCAGAGGGAGGTGTTTCGTCCCAGGGTCCTTAGCTTAGTGATGAGCTTTGAGGGCACTATGGTGTTGAAAGCTGAGCTGTAGTCAATGAATAGCAATCTCATATAGGTGTTCCTTTTGTCCAGGGGGGAAAGGGCAGTGTGGAGTGCAATAGAGATTGCATCACCTGTGGATCTGTTGGGGCGGTATGCAAATGGGAGTGGGTCTAGGGTTTCTGGGATGAGGGCCTTTCAAAGCACTTCATGGCTACAGATGTGAGCGTTATGGGTCGGTAGTCATTTAGGCAGGTTACCTTAGTGTTCTTTGGCACAGGGACTATGGTGATCTGCTTAAAACATGTTGTTATTACAGACTCGGACAGGGAGAGGTTGAAAATGTCAGTGAAGACACTTGCCAGTTGGTCAGCGCATGCTCCGAGTACACGTCCTGGTAATCCGTCTGGCCCTGCGGCCTTGTGACTGTTGACCTGTTTAAAAGGTCTTACTCACATCGGCTGCGGAGAGTGTGATGTATGTATATTGTATACATTGTTGCTCATGGCAATAAAGCAGTTTGAATTAGAGAGAGCGAGAGAAAAAAGAAAGAGAGAGAGAGAGACAGAGCCTAGAGGTGGTGAGAAGAGGAGATCAGGAAAGAGAAAAATAGAAATAGATAATGATGGAGTACAGAATTAGAGACGAAAGAGAGAAGAGAGAGAGAAGGAGAGAGCGAGAGAAAAAAGAAAGAGAGAGAGAGAGAAGGAGAGAAGAGAGAGAGAAAGAGAGAGCGAGAGAAAAAAGAAAGAGAGAGAGAAGAGAGAGAGAGAGAGAAAGAGAGAGAGAGAGAGACAGAGCCTAGAGGTGGTGAGAAGCAGGTCAGTTTTAATCCTCCGGTCTGTTCCGACTCAGCCTTGGCCACAGGACCATGAACACGTCTTTGTTTGAACGGACGGCAGGAAGAGTTTCAAATTTACAAGCCTGTTTTCGACTGCAATTAGTCATTACCTAACATTAGCTATTTTTCCAATAAACAATGTCATTAAGTGTCCTTTTTTCCTCAGTCCTTGGCCCAGTTTAGAGTGTCTGGAAGTGCAGCGGTAGAGTCTACAAAGGGATGGAACGGAAAACATGGGGATCCAGGGCTTTATGGAAGTAATTATAATTATAATTTAGGGAAACTTGTGCAACCTTTAACAGATTTGGTCTCCTTTTGTTTAGTCAGAGCTAGAGCACAAGAAGTGTGTACGGGAGAGGTCGATCCAGGCTAGGTTACGCAGACCTGTGTCTGCTCGCCAGGATTGGGTATGTTACTTTCTAAATGGAATCTGTTACGGTTACTAGTTTCCTGTCCAAAATTGATATCAGTAACGTAACTTTCAGATTACCCAAAATCAGTAACGTAATCGGATTACTTTCAGTTACTTTTCCCCTATTTACTTTCCTCTTTTAAGAGACATTAGAAGACGACAAAAAGGATTTTTACATTTACATTTAAGTCATTTAGCAGACGTTCTTATCCAGAGCGAATTACAAATTGGTGCATTCACCTTATGACATCCAGTGGAACAGCCACTTTACAATAGGATCCATCAAACACGTTTGGTGTGTCACCATAGAGGTCTCTGATTGGTGGTCATGACTTGGCGTGTCACCATAGAGGTCTCTGATTGGTGGTCATGACTTGGCGTGTCACCATAGAGGTCTCTGATTGGTGGTCATGACTTGGCGTGTCACCATAGAGGTCTCTGATTGGTGGTCATGACTTGGCGTGTTACCATAGAGGTCTCTGATTGGTGGTCATGACTTGGCGTGTCACCATAGAGGTCTCTGATTGGTGGTCATGACTTGGCGTGTCACCATAGAGGTCTCTGATTGGTGGTCAGACTCTCTCAGGTAAAACAAAAAACTCAGTAGTGAAGTGTGGGTAAAATCACCGGGGAAGCTTTCTCCAAAAGAAAAATTCATATTACAACCTGTTCTTTGATAAGCGAGTTGTTCGCTGTATAACCTGATAGCTCATAGGACTTGGAAAAAGAGGAGTCGTACACTCTAGGAGCTCAGATGCAATACTTGTATAACCAACGTTTCGACAGCCAAACTGTCTTCATATGCCTTGCCAATGTGATATATAGGCCTTAAGACGAGACAATAAGCAGAATAAATTCAACCACATCTTTGTTTGATCAAAAAAACAGAGAGTAACCTCTAGACACAGTTTAACTGATGATTATGAATGGCCTGGGGATAGGCTAGAAAGAGGAACTGCACTCTTCCTTCCCTTCTCACCCAAATCCAAACCTTAACACAGGCAGAGGTGTGAGCTGAATGATGACCTAATAGCCTGTCTCAGTGTCTGATGACTTTACAGGCTTTCACCCAGCATCTGTGATGTTCTGCCTAGACTATACATAACAGACCTCTCTCTCTCTCTCTGTCTCTCTCTCTCTCTCTCTCTCTCTCTCTGTCTCTGTCTCTGTCTCTGTCTCTGTCTCTGTCTCTGTCTCTGTCTCTCTCTCTGTCTCTCTCTCTGTCTCTCTCTCTGTCTCTCTCTCTGTCTCTCTCTCTCTCTCTCTCTCTCTCTCTCTCTCTCTCTCTCTCTCTCTCTCTCTCTCTCTCTCTCTCTGTCTCTCTCTCTCATAAACATCAGACTCTCTCTCTCTGAAATAAACATCAGACTCTCTCTCTCTGAAATAAACATCAGACTCTCTCTCTCTGAAATAAACATCAGATCTGTCCTTTAGAAGAGAGAGGAGCACACAGGGTGGCCAAGAACAGCGGAGCAGTTGATTCATCTGTATTCCTGCAGTGTTTTTCCTTGTATATGTTATTAATAATCCATAAGTCGATCCATCTGTATTCCATCAGCATTTGAAGTGTTTCTCTAACCAGCCCTAGGGACGTGGAAATAATGTCTCTGGAAGCCTGCTACTAAAATCCACCCCTTAGTTGATTTATATTACTGAATAGATGTCACCTTTCAAACATAATTTTATGTGAACTAGCCAGCAGGTATAGATTACGTTTAGGTTACCTTTGAAGTTGTATAATATGTATAAATAAACTTCAATCGAATGAACGATCGTTCTAAAGTCATTCCAAGCTCACCCTGCGGAAAGACACCACGTAGAAGGTGTCTCCACGGCGATGGATCTCGTCAAAGAAGTCGTTGTAGGTGCGGTGAGGAGCGAAATACACCTGCAGCTCATTACCTGGGCTCCTGTGGGGGGGGGGGGGGGGGGGGGGGACAAATACAATATATTACTTCAGTTACAGGCTCCGCTGTATACAACAAACACCAGAACGGATTCTGAACTCCTTTCCTCAGGGACATTTGCATGAATATGCAGTTGAGCTTTTGTTTTCACAGGAATCAAACATGTGCATTCTTGCAGTACAAGATGAATAACAGATTTAATACATTTTGACAGAGTTTTTCAAATCTACAGCCAAAACATCAGGAGAATGCACTACTACACACCAGCCTCTGTCTTAGTACCTCACGAGCCCTAGACACACGAGCCCTAGTCACACGAGCCCTAGACACACGAGCCCTAGACACACGAGCCCTAGTCACACGAGCCCTAGACACACGAGCCCTAGACACACGAGCCCTAGACACACGAGCCCTAGACACACGAGCCCTAGTCACACGAGCCCTAGTCACACGAGCCCTAGTCACACGAGCCCTAGACACACGAGCCCTAGACACACGAGCCCTAGACACACGAGCCCTAGTCACACGAGCCCTAGACACACGAGCCCTAGACACACGAGCCCTAGACACACGAGCCCTAGACACACGAGCCCTAGACACACGAGCCCTAGACACACGAGCCCTAGTCACACGAGCCCTAGTCACACGAGCCCTAGACACACGAGCCCTAGTCACACGAGCCCTAGTCACACGAGCCCTAGTCACACGAGCCCTAGTCACACGAGCCCTAGTCACACGAGCCCTAGACACACGAGCCCTAGACACACGAGCCCTAGACACACGAGCCCTAGACACACGAGCCCTAGTCACACGAGCCCTAGACACACGAGCCCTAGACACACGAGCCCTAGTCACACGAGCCCTAGTCACACGAGCCCTAGTCACACGAGCCCTAGTCACACGAGCCCTAGTCACACGAGCCCTAGTCACACGAGCCCTAGTCACACGAGCCCTAGACACACGAGCCCTAGACACACGAGCCCTAGTCACACGAGCCCTAGACACACGAGCCCTAGACACACGAGCCCTAGACACACGAGCCCTAGTCACACGAGCCCTAGACACACGAGCCCTAGTCACACGAGCCCTAGTCACACGAGCCCTAGACACATGAGCCCTAGTCACACGAGCCCTAGTCACACGAGCCCTAGACACACGAGCCCTAGTCACACGAGCCCTAGTCACTGATCACGTTTACACACTAATAGCCTGTTATTATTTGTGATACTTAATGTCATATCCCATTTACAATAACCCCAAAAAACAATGTCTCCCGGTCATGAGAAACCTGGATAATATGCCTGGGATATGCTGATCTTAGACGGGATACTCTGCCTGGGATATGCTGATCTTAGACGGGATACTCTGGCATGTAAACATGCTAGTATGTTTCTGCTAGTATGTTTCTGCTAGTATGTTTCTGCTAATATGTTTCTGCTAATATGTTTCTGCTAGTATGTTTCTGCTAGTATGTTTCTGCTAATAATTTCCGACATTTGGTAGGCCATATTACTATAATTTATGACATTTAGATACTCTGCCTGGGATATGCTGATCTTAGACGGGATACTCTGGCATGTAAACATGCTAGTATGTTTCTGCTAGTATGTTTCTGCTAGTATGTTTCTGCTAATATGTTTCTGCTAATATGTTTCTGCTAGTATGTTTCTGCTAGTATGTTTCTGCTAATAATTTCCGACATTTGGTAGGCCATATTACTATAATTTATGACATTTAGTAGGCCATATTATTATAATTTACGACATTTGGTAGGCCATATTAGTATAATTTACGACATTTGGTAGGCCATATAATTTATGACATTTAGTAGGCCATATAATTCATGACATTTAGTAGGCCATATAATTTATGACATTTAGTAGGCCATATAATTTATGACATTTAGTAGGCCATATTATTATAATTTACGACATTTGGTAGGCCATATAATTTACGACATTTAGTAGGCCATATAATTTACGACATTTGGTAGGCCATATAATTTACGACATTTGGTAGGCCATATAATTTACGACATTTGGTAGGCCATATAATTCATGACATTTGGTAGGCCATATAATTTATGACATTTAGTAGGCCATATAATTCACAACATTTGGTAGGCCATATTACTATAATTTACGACATTTAGTCGGCCATATTATTATAATTTACGACATTTAGTAGGCCATATTATTATAATTTACGACATTTGGTCGGCCATATTACTATAATTTACGACATTTGGTTGGCCATATAATTTATGACATTTAGTAGGCCATATTATTATAATTTACGACATTTGGTAGGCCATATTATTATAATTTACGACATTTGGTAGGCCATATTATTATAATTTACGACATTTGGTTGGCCATATAATTTATGACATTTAGTAGGCCATATTATTATAATTTACGACATTTGGTAGGCCATATTATTTATGACATTTAGTAGGCCATATTATTATAATTTACGACATTTGGTAGGCCATATTACTATAATTTACGACATTTGGTAGGCCATATTACTATTTATGACATTTAGTAGGCCATATTATTATAATTTACGACATTTGGTAGGCCATATTACTATAATTTACGACATTTGGTAGGCCATATTACTATAATTTACGACATAGGCCATTTGTTTGTCAACTATAGTTTGATACACGCAGCTTCTTTTCTATCATAACTTGTTGCCCCAGAAGACTAAATAAACTAGGGATCAGCTGAATTTTATTTTTTATTTTACCTTTATTTAACTAGGCAAGTCAGTTAAAAACAAATTCTTATTTTCAATGACGGCCTACCGGGGAACAGTGGGTTAACTGCCTTAACTGAATGTCTTACATAGATAGAATGAATGCATTAGTAATCTAGTTTACACCGGCAAAGTTGTCTGTTTCGTTTAGGGACCGGGGAGAAAATACAATACATTTCAAAACAGTGGAAAGATTGTTCCCAAAGCAAAATGTCCAAATGTCATCAGTTTGACCAGTTTTAAGGAAATGAAAAGCTGAGAAAACTTGGAAACATGTTTCTGATAAGACTTCAGTTTGTCTTGGGTACAAATTTTGTGGTTGAAATACTGTCTGCTTTCATAATAGTGTCAAATATAACAGTTATATGCAAAGCACGTGTGTTTTCTCAAGAGATGCTGAAAGAAAGAAATCGTATTTCTCCACTCCTGTTCCCGATACAAAAAAATGTTTAAAAAAAAATTGTATAATTTTACTGCAAGAAATGGATAATTCTGCATGAGTTAATACTATATTACATGTGAGAGGTTGTGGACCTACAATCAGTGAACATATTTCAGTTATTATTCCATTTAATCCTAATGAATTTAAATGAAGAATATTCTGTTTATTCATGGCAACAGGGATACTTGTGAGCGGGATATCAAAAAGGTGATAGCGTGATATGAGCTACTATCCGGGAAAACTGTGAGCATGTAAACGTGGTCCTTCTCTGCAGTCTGTATCCCACTTTAATGACAGACTGTCAGGGGTCAAGGTTAAATGTTTGGCAAGGCCTGCTACTATGCCCCAGAGTGTCTGGTTGGCCATCAACTTGATTTTCAAATGTGGGAAAGTCAAAAGCAGGAGGAAAATGTAGGACCAAAATAACATATGATTGCGAACAAAAACATTAGTCCTCTGGGGGCACAAATACAAAATGTCATATTTAGAATATTTACATTTTTCCATTTCATACTAAAAACAGAACTTGTACTGCAAGTGAATATGTCCGTTTTTCATGTTGTATGGTGTCCTGAAAAGTTGAACGCTATTTTATAAAATCGGATTTACAAATGGGAAAAGCTTTGCGAGGCCAAAAACTCAAACGTCCAATAAGGCAGATCTAAGAGTGTAAGTCAAAAAGCCATAGATACTCCCAGGCAGACTGACGCAGTAAAGACATATTATAGATACTCCCAGGCAGACTGACGCAGTAAAGACATATTATAGATACTCCCAGGCAGACTGACGCAGTAAAGACATATTATAGATACTCCCAGGCAGACTGACGCAGTAAAGACATATTATAGATACTCCCAGGCAGACTGACGCAGTAAAGACATCTGATAAGATACTCCCAGGCAGACTGACGCAGTAAAGACATCTGATAAGATACTCCCAGGCAGACTGACGCAGTAAAGACATCTGAT
The DNA here is from genome assembly GCF_021184085.1 of Oncorhynchus gorbuscha. Classification (NCBI taxonomy): domain Eukaryota; kingdom Metazoa; phylum Chordata; class Actinopteri; order Salmoniformes; family Salmonidae; genus Oncorhynchus; species Oncorhynchus gorbuscha. Next base: position 7,473,480 of record NC_060187.1, on the reverse strand, counting down.
AAGATACTCCCAGGCAGACTGACGCAGTAAAGACATCTTATAGATACTCCCAGGCAGACTGACGCAGTAAAGACATCTGATAAGATACTCCCAGGCAGACTGACGCAGTAAAGACAGATTATAGATACTCCCAGGCAGACTGACGCAGTAAAGACATCTTATAGATACTCCCAGGCAGACTGACGTAGTAAAGACATCTGATAAGATACTCCCAGGCAGACTGACGTAGTAAAGACATCTGATAGATACTCGCAGGCAGACTGACGCAGTAAAGACATCTGATAAGATACTCCCAGGCAGACTGATGTAGTAAAGACATCTGATAAGATACTCCCAGGCAGACTGATGTAGTAAAGACATCTTATAGATACTCCCAGGCAGACTGACAGTCTAAACACTGGAATAAGGTAAACATGACATGCATCTAGAAATCATATATATTTTGTATATATACACTCCTCCTCCACTCACTTCTCTGTGGAGTCAGTGTACTGGACTGTTAGGACCTGGGACACCTCAGCCTTCTTATCCTCTTTCTGTATGGAGAGAAAGAGACAGAGGAGAGACAGAGAGAAGGAGACAGAGGAGACCGAGAGAGAGGAGAGAGACAGAGTTAGTTAGTGGTTAGAACATTTTAATGAAGAAGTGAATACTACTGGAGATAAATTTGTTGGCTGTGTATGTTGGTACAGTATAGTATATGTCCAGGTGTGTATGTATGTTGGTACAGTATAGTATGTTGGTATAGTATAGTATGTTGGTACAGTATATGTCCAGGTGTGTATGTATGTTGGTACAGTATAGTATGTTGGTACAGTATATGTCCAGGTGTGTATGTATGTTGGTACAGTATAGTATGTTGGTACAGTATATGTCCAGGTGTGTATGTATGTTGGTACAGTATAGTATGTTGGTATAGTATAGTATGTTGGTACAGTATATGTCCAGGTGTGTATGTATGTTGGTACAGTATAGTATGTTGGTATAGTATAGTATGTTGGTACAGTATATGTCCAGGTGTGTATGTATGTTGGTACAGTATAGTATATGTCCAGGTGTGTATGTATGTTGGTACAGTATAGTATATGTCCAGGTGTGTATGTATGTTGGTACAGTATAGTATGTTGGTATAGTATAGTATGTTGGTACAGTATATGTCCAGGTGTGTATGTATGTTGGTACAGTATAGTATGTTGGTATAGTATAGTATGTTGGTACAGTATATGTCCAGGTGTGTATGTATGTTGGTACAGTATAGTATGTTGGTACAGTATAGTATGTTGGTACAGTATATGTCCAGGTGTGTATGTATGTTGGTACAGTATATGTCCAGGTGTGTATGTATGTTGGTACAGTATATGTCCAGGTGTGTATGTATGTTGGTACAGTATAGTATGTTGGTATAGTATAGTATGTTGGTACAGTATATGTCCAGGTGTGTATGTATGTTGGTACAGTATATGTCCAGGTGTGTATGTATGTTGGTACAGTATAGTATGTTGGTACAGTATATGTCCAGGTGTGTATGTATGTTGGTACAGTATAGTATGTTGGTACAGTATATGTCCAGGTGTGTATGTATGTTGGTACAGTATAGTATGTTGGTACAGTATATGTCCAGGTGTGTATGTATGTTGGTACAGTATAGTATGTTGGTACAGTATATGTCCAGGTGTGTATGTATGTTGGTACAGTATAGTATGTTGGTACAGTATAGTATGTTGGTACAGTATATGTCCAGGTGTGTATGTATGTTGGTACAGTATAGTATGTTGGTACAGTATATGTCCAGGTGTGTATGTATGTTGGTACAGTATAGTATGTTGGTATAGTATAGTATGTTGGTACAGTATATGTCCAGGTGTGTATGTATGTTGGTACAGTATAGTATGTTGGTACAGTATATGTCCAGGTGTGTATGTATGTTGGTACAGTATAGTATATGTCCAGGTGTGTATGTATGTTGGTACAGTATAGTATATGTCCAGGTGTGTATGTATGTTGGTACAGTATAGTATGTTGGTACAGTATATGTCCAGGTGTGTATGTATGTTGGTACAGTATAGTATGTTGGTACAGTATAGTATGTTGGTACAGTATATGTCCAGGTGTGTATGTATGTTGGTACAGTATAGTATGTTGGTACAGTATAGTATGTTGGTACAGTATATGTCCAGGTGTGTATGTATGTTGGTACAGTATAGTATGTTGGTACAGTATAGTATGTTGGTACAGTATAGTATGTTGGTACAGTATATGTCCAGGTGTGTATGTATGTTGGTACAGTATAGTATGTTGGTACAGTATATGTCCAGGTGTGTATGTATGTTGGTACAGTATAGTATGTTGGTACAGTATATGTCCAGGTGTGTATGTATGTTGGTACAGTATAGTATATGTCCAGGCGTGTATGTATGTTGGTACAGTATAGTATGTTGGTATAGTATAGTATGTTGGTACAGTATATGTCCAGGCGTGTATGTATGTTGGTACAGTATAGTATGTTGGTACAGTATATGTCCAGGTGTGTATGTATGTTGGTACAGTATATGTCCAGGTGTGTATGTATGTTGGTACAGTATATGTCCAGGTGTGTATGTATGTTGGTACAGTATAGTATGTTGGTACAGTATATGTCCAGGTGTGTATGTATGTTGGTACAGTATAGTATGTTGGTACAGTATAGTATGTTGGTACAGTATATGTCCAGGTGTGTATGTATGTTGGTACAGTATAGTATGTTGGTACAGTATAGTATGTTGGTACAGTATATGTCCAGGTGTGTATGTATGTTGGTATAGTATATGTCCAGGTGTGTATGTATGTTGATACAGTATATGTCCAGGTGTGTATGTATGTTGATACAGTATATGTCCAGGTGTGTATGTATGTTGATACAGTATATGTCCAGGTGTGTATGTATGTTGATACAGTATATGTCCAGGCGTGTATGTATGTTGGTATAGTATATGTCCAGGTGTGTATGTATGTTGATACAGTATATGTCCAGGTGTGTATGTATGTTGGTATAGTATATGTCCAGGTGTGTATGTATGTTGATACAGTATATGTCCAGGCGTGTATGTGTTTTCATCCCACACAGTCAATGACAAGCTCCCTAGCCTCTTTTTCCCAGCAGAGAGCTGGGTGACACTATCCCTTTCAGGAAGACGGCACATCACCAAGGCTGTGTTTACACAGGCAGCCCAATTCAGAGGTTTTTTTTTGCCACTAATTGGTCTTTTGACAAATCAGATCACATCTTTTGCCAATAATTGGGCAAAAGATCAGTATCGGGCTTCCTGTGTAAACACAGCCCCCAAGTCACTGACCACCTCTACCTCAGGGGCCATGCCAGCCACACAGTTTCCCCCAGACAAATGACTTCACTCCAGGCATAACTCAAGTGTTTTTCTTGTGGGAGCATAGCTGGGCCCTCCTGGGCTTGGCTTAATGGATGGTTCTCATTAAAACCTTAAAACCAAGGCCTTGGGGAAACAGCTAGCTGTGAAAATACCTCCACAAACAAATGACTCAAAACTAAAAACAGACATGTCTGTACGATCATTTATTTGAATGAGTAGAAATTAAAACCAACAATGCTAATGTTGTTTCGATTCAACTGGGCTGTTAAGACCTTTCCAAGTAGTCATGGTGGGTCAGGGGGCTGTGTATGGTAAATGCAGGGGAAACAGAGGTGTGTCATGTTTCAGGGGGCTGTGTATGGGAAACAGGGGTGTGTCATGTTTCAGGGGGCTGTGTATGGGAAAACAGGGGTGTGTCATGTTTTTTTTTAACCTTTATTTAACCAGGCAAGTCAGTTAAGAACATATTCTTATTTTCAATGACGGCCTGGGAACAGTGGGTTAACTGCCTGTTCAGGGGCAGAACGACAGATTTGTACCATGTCAGCTCGGGGGTTTGAACTCGCAACCTTCCGGTTACTAGTCCAACGCTCTAACCACTAGGCTACGCTGCCACCCCGTTTCAGGGGGCTGTGTATGGTAAATACAGGGAAAACAGAGGTGCAGCTCATTGCTGAACAACTCAACTGTTTCCTTTCAGTAGAAACTCACTCAGCCATTCTGACTTAACTAAGCCACAGGTTTCTTGTTGAACAGTTCACTTTACCTGCTCCACATTACAAACTATCAATATTACTTCAATTAGCTAACCTCCTAGCTTCACAATACAAACTATCAATATATCTTCAATTAGCTAACCTCCTAGCTTCACATTACAAACTATCAATATTACTTCAATTAGCTAACCTCCTAGCTTCACATTACAAACTATCAATATTACTTCAATTAGCTAACCTCCTAGCTTCACAATACAAACTATCAATATTACTTCAATTAGCTAACCTCCTAGCTTCACATTACAAACTATCAATATTACTTCAGTTAGCTAACCTCCTAGCTTCACATTACAAACTATCAATATTACTGCAATTAGCTAACCTCCTAGCTTCACATTACAAACTATCAATATTACTTCAATTAGCTAACCTCCTAGCTTCACATTACAAACTATCAATATTACTTCAATTAGCTAACCTCCTAGCTTCACATTACAAACTATCAATATTACTTCAATTAGCTAACCTCCTAGCTTCACTGAACATTAACAACATTAAGTACAAATCCTTCCTTGAAACTGAATCATGATAGTCTACTAATGTCCTCCAATACACAAACAAACTCCTCAAATCTTTCCACCTCTACACCAATAAACAAACACTATTGGACCTGCCCACTCTAAAAACACGGTGTAGGGTGGTGCTGTTCTGTGTTGGAATCCTTCAACATGTTGGAATCACAGAACAAAGTCTATAGGGGTCCTGGGAAAATATATCTCCATCTTCTCTGACACAGTGCCTGTGTGGACTGGAGTATTGGACTGTCATGGGATAACACATCCACCCGTCATCAGCAGACATAAGACTGTTTAGATCTTTGTTCATTCTTCTAAACAAAGAGGGAGAGAGAGAGCAGATTGATTACTAAAATCCTTCCTCTAACAGTTGTGTTTACTTTCCCAAGACTGCTGGAAGGTTCATTCCCATAGTGGGGAGGAAAGATTAGTGTGGCAGGGTAGAGGAGAGATCCAAAGACCTAAGAATTTAAAGCATGAACTGGCGTAACATGACAGAACTGAATCATGTTACTAAACTGTCATAACATAACAATGTTACTAAACTGTCATAACATAACAGACGGTTACTAAACTGTGGTAACATAACAGATCGGTTACTAAACTTTCCGGTTACTAAACTGTCGTAACATCGGATGTTACTAAACTGTTGTAACATAAACGGTTATTAAACTGAAGTAACGTAACAGATCGGTTATTAAACTGTCGTAACATAACAGATCGGTTATTAAACTGTCATAACATAACAGATCGGTTATTAAACTGTCGTAACATAACGGATCGGTTATTAAACGGTAACATAACAGCTCGGTTACTAAACTGTCATAACATGGTGTTACTAAACTGTGTTAACATAAATCTAAACTTCATAACGGTTACTAAATGTTGGAATAACAGAGTTACTAAACTGTCATAACATAACAGTCGGTTACTAAACTGTCATAAGTTATTAAACTGGGTCCTGGGTTACTAAAATCGTAATATCTAAACTGTCGTAACATCGGTTATTAAACTGTCGTAACATAACAGATCGGTTACTAAACTGTGGACTGGGTTACTAAACTGTCATGGGTTACTAAACTGTCGTAACATAACAGATCGGTTACTAAACTGTCGTAACATAACAGATCGGTTTAAACTGATAACAGGGCTTTGTCATAACATTCTTCTAAACAAAGTAACATAACAGATCGGGAGAGTTACTAGAGCAGAGGTTACTAAACTGATAACATAAATCAAATCAAATTCCTCACTAACAGTTAGCAGATGTTTTACTTTGCTTCCCAAGACTGCTGGATTAGGTTAACAATTCCAAAACTACTGTCTTAACAGTGTAGAGGGATAAGGAACATGTACATAAGGATATATGAATGAGTGATGGTACAGAGCAGCATACAGTAGATGGAAGTACAGTATATACATATGAGATGAGTGTGTAGACAAAGTAAACAAAGTGGCATAGTTAAAGTGGCTAGTGATACATGTGTTACATAAGGATGCAGGATGATGTAGAGAGAGTATATACATATGCATATGAGATGAATAATGTAGGGTAAGTAATATTATATAAGGTAGCATTGTTTAAAGTGGCTAGTGAGAATTTACATCATTTCCCATCAATTCCCATTATTAAAATGGCTGGAGTTGGGTCAGTGTCAATGACACAGCCATCAGTGTTAGTGGTGGCTGTTTAAACTGATGGCCTTGAGATAGAAGCTGTTTTTCAGTTCGGTCCCAGCTTTAAACTGTCTGGATGAACATAACAGGCAGTGGTTCGGGTGGTTGATGTCCTAAATCTTTATGGCCTTCCTGTAACAACGGGTGGTGTAGGTGTCCTGGAGGGCAGGTACGGTGATCGTTGTGCAGTCCTCACTACCCTCTGGAGAGCCTTACGGTTGAGGGCGGAGCAGTTGCCGTACCAGGCGGTGATACAGCCCGCCAGGATGCTCTCGATTGTGCATCTGTAAAGTTTGTGAGTGCTTTTGGGGACAAGCCGAATTTCTTCAGCCTCCTGAGGTTGAAAGGCGCTGTCGCCTTCTTAACATAGTGGACAATTCAGTTTGTCTGTGATGTGTTGCCGAGGAACTTAAACTAGCTACCCTCTCCACTACTGTTCCATCGATGTTACTAAACTGTTTCTGAAGTCCACAATCATAACGTTGAGTGTGAGGTTACTGACACCAAACCTCCTCCCTGTAGGCCGTCTCGTCGTTGTTGGTAATCAAGCCTACCACTGTTGTGTCGTCCGCAAACTTGATGATTGAGTTGGAGGCGTGCGTGGCCACGCAGTCGTGGGTGAACAGGGAGTACAGGAGAACGCACCCTTGTGGGGCCCCGTGTTGAGGATCAGCGGGGAGGAGATGTTGTTGCCTACCCTCACCACCTGGGGGCGGCCCGTCAGGAAGTCCAGTACCCAGTTAAGGGCGGGGGTCGAGACCCAGGGTCTCGAGCTTGAACGAGTTACTAAACTGTATAACGATGAACAGCATTCTCACATAATTCCTCTTGTCCAGGTGGGTTAGGGCAGTGTGCAGTGTGGTTGAATTGCAGTCTGTGGACCTATTTAAACTGGAGTGGGTCTAGGGTGTCAGGTAGGGTGGAGGTTATGGTCCTTAAACTCAAAGCACTTCATGATGACGGAAGTGAACGGTAGTCGATCAGTTACCTTAGCTTTCTTGGGAACAGGAACAATGGTGGCCCTCTTGAAGCATGTGGGAACAGCAGACTGGTTAGGGATTAAATATGTCCGTAAACACACCGGCCAGCTGGTCTGCGCATGCTCTGAGGCGCGGCTGGGGATGCCGTCTGGGCCTGCAGCCTTGCGATCGGGGTTAAACGTTTAAATGTCTTACTCACCTCAGCTGCAGTAACAGATCAGTGGCACTGTATTGTTAGTTAAATCTGCCTGGGAGCAAGACATCCTGGTCCGTGACTGGGCTGGATTTCATCTTGATCGTGATTACTTAAATGCCTCTTGTGTCTGAGCCATTGAATTGAGATTCCACGCTGTACTGACGCTTAGCTTGTTTAAAGCCTGCTGCACTGTTTTTATTCAGTCATGTTGCCAGACACCTTGCCCTGATTAAAAGCAGTGGTTCGCGCTTTCAGTTTCACGCGAATGCTGCCATCAATCCACGGTTTCTGGTTAGGGAATGTTTTTATCGTTGCTATGGGAACGACATCTTCGACGCACTTCTAATGAACTGAATCAGCGTATTCGTCAATATTCCCATAACGATCGGTTACTAAACTGTCGTAACATAACAGATCGGTTACTAAACTGAAGTAACGTAACAGATCGGTTATTAAACTGTCGTAACATAACAGATCGGTTATTAAACTGTCGTAACATAACAGATCGGTTATTAAACTGTCGTAACATAACAGATCGGTTATTAAACTGTCATAACATAACAGACTCTCGTAACATACGGTTATTAAACTGTCGTAACATAACAGATCGGTTACTAAACTGTCATAACATAACAGATCGGTTACTAAACTGTCGTAACATAACGGTTACTAAACTGTCATAACATAACAGATCGGTTACTAAACTGTCGTAACATAACGGTTACTAAACTGTCATAACATAACAGATCGGTTACTAAACTGTCATAACATAACAGATCGGTTACTAAACTGTCGTAACATAACGGTTACTAAACTGTTGTAACATAACGGTTACTAAACTGTCGTAACACGGTTACTAAACAGATAACGGTTATTAAACTGTCGTAACATAACAGATCGGTTACTAAACTGTCATAACATAACGGATCGGTTACTAAACTGTCGTAACATAACGGTTACTAAACTGTCATAACATAACAGATCGGTTACTAAACTGTCGTAACATAACAGATCGGTTACTAAACTGTCATAACATAACAGATCGGTTACTAAACTGTCGTAACATAACAGATCGGTTACTAAACTGTCGTAACATAACGGTTACTAAACTGTCGTAACATAACAGATCGGTTATTAAAAGCTCAGTTGGTAGAGCATGGCGCTTTTAACGCCAGGGTAGTGGGTTCGATCCCGGGTTAGAATGTAAACATGACTGTAAGTAACTTTGGATAAAAGCGTCTGCTAAATGGCATATATTATTATAATTATTATTATAAACTGTCATAACATAACAGATCGGTTACTAAACTGTCATAACATAACAGATCGGTTACTAAACTGTCGTAACATAACGGTTATTAAACTGTCATAACATAACAGATCGGTTACTAAACTGTCGTAACATAACGGATCGGTTACTAAACTGTCATAACATAACAGATCGGTTACTAAACTGTCATAACATAACAGATCGGTTACTAAACTGTCGTAACATAACGGTTACTAAACTGTCATAACATAACAGATCGGTTACTAAACAGATCGTAACATAACGGTTACTAAACTGTCATAACATAACAGATCGGTTACTAAACTGTCATAACATAACAGATCGGTTACTAAACTGTTGTAACATAACGGTTACTAAACTGTCGTAACATAACGGTTACTAAACTGTCGTAACATAACGGTTACTAAACTGTCGCAACATAACGGTTATTAAACTGTCGTAACATAACAGATCGGTTACTAAACTGTCATAACATAACAGATCGGTTACTAAACTGTCGTAACATAACGGTTATTAAACTGTCGTAACATAACAGCTCGGTTACTAAACTGTCGTAACGTAACGGTTACTAAACTGTCGTAACATAACAGATCGGTTATTAAACTGTCATAACATAACAGATCGGTTACTAAACTGTCGTAACATAACAGATCGGTTACTAAACTGTCGTAACATAACAGATCGGTTACTAAACTGTCGTAACATAACAGATCGGTTACTAAAACGGTTATTAAACTGTCATAACATAACAGATCGGTTATTAAACTGAAGTAACGTAACAGATCGGTTACTAAACTGTCATAACATAACGGATCGGTTATTAAACTGAAGTAACGTAACAGATCGGTTACTAAACTGTCGTAACATAACGGATCGGTTACTAAACTGTCGTAACATAACAGATCGGTTACTAAACTGTCGTAACATAACGGATCGGTTATTAAACTGAAGTAACGTAACAGATCGGTTATTAAACTGTCGTAACATAACAGATCGGTTATTAAACTGTCGTAACATAACGGATCGGTTACTAAACTGTCATAACATAACAGATCGGTTACTAAACTGTCATAACATAACAGATCGGTTACTAAACTGTCATAACATAACGGTTACTAAACTGTCGTAACATAACAGATCGGTTACTAAACTGTCTTAACATAACGGATCGGTTATTAAACTGTAACGTAACAGATCGGTTACTAAACTGTCGTAACATAACGGATCGGTTACTAAACTGTCATAACATAACAGATCGGTTACTAAACTGTCATAACATAACAGATCGGTTACTAAACTGTCGTAACATAACAGATCGGTTACTAAACTGTCATAACATAACAGATCGGTTACTAAACTGTCATAACATAACATCGGTTACTAAACTGTCGTAACATAACGGTTACTAAACTGTCGTAACATAACAGATCGGTTACTAAACTGTCGTAACATGACAGATCGGTTACTAAACTGTCATAACATAACAGATCGGTTACTAAACTGTAACATAACGGTTACTAAACTGTCGTAACATAACAGATCGGTTACTAAACTGTCGTAACATAACGGTTATAAACGTAAGATAACGGTTACTAAACTGTCGTAACATAACAGATCGGTTACTAAACTGTCATAACATAACAGATCGGTTACTAAACTGTCGTAACATAACAGATCGGTTATTAAACTGTCGTAACATAACAGATCGGTTACTAAACTGTCGTAACATAACAGATCGGTTATTAAACTGTCATAACATAACAGATCGGTTACTAAACTGTCGTAACATAACAGATCGGTTACTAAACTGTCGTAACATAACATCGGTTATTAAACTGTCATAACATAACAGATCGGTTATTAAACATAACGTAACAGATCGGTTACTAAACTGTCGTAACATAACAGATCGGTTATTAAACTGAATAACATAACAGATCGGTTACTAAACTGTCGTAACATAACAGATCGGTTATTAAACTGAATAACGTAACAGATCGGTTACTAAACTGTCGTAACATAACAGATCGGTTATTAAACTGAAGTAACATAACAGATCGGTTACTAAACTGTCATAACATAACAGATCGGTTATTAAACTGTCATAACATAACGGATCGGTTACTAAACTGTCGTAACATAACGGTTACTAAACTGTCATAACATAACAGATCGGTTACTAAACTGTCATAACATAACGGTTACTAAACTGTCGTAACATAACAGATCGGTTACTAAACTGTCGTAACATAACAGATCGGTTACTAAACTGTCATAACATAACAGATCGGTTACTAAACTGTCATAACATAAGATCGGTTACTAAACTGTCGTAACATAACAGATCGGTTACTAAACTGTCGTAACATAACGGTTATTAAACTGTCGTAACATAACAGCTCGGTTACTAAACTGTCGTAACGTAACGGTTACTAAACTGTCGTAACATAACAGATCGGTTATTAAACTGTCATAACATAACAGATCGGTTACTAAACTGTCGTAACATAACAGATCGGTTATTAAACTGTCGTAACATAACGGATCGGTTACTAAACTGTCATAACATAACAGATCGGTTACTAAACTGTCATAACATAACAGATCGGTTATTAAACTGTCATAACATAACAGATCGGTTACTAAACTGTCATAACATAACAGATCGGTTACTAAACTGTCATAACATAACAGATCGGTTACTAAACTGTCGTAACATAACGGATCGGTTATTAAACTGAAGTAACGTAACAGATCGGTTACTAAACTGTCGTAACATAACGGATCGGTTACTAAACTGTCATAACATAACAGATCGGTTACTAAACTGTCATAACATAACGGATCGGTTATTAAACTGTCGTAACATAACAGATCGGTTACTAAACTGTCGTAACATAACAGATCGGTTACTAAACTGTCGTAACATAACAGATCGTTACTAAACTGTCATAACATAACAGATCGGTTACTAAACTGTCATAACATAACAGATCGGTTACTAAACTGTCGTAACATAACGGTTACTAAACTGTCGTAACATAACAGATCGGTTACTAAACTGTCGTAACATGACAGATCGGTTACTAAACTGTCATAACATAACGGATCGGTTACTAAACTGTCGTAACATAACGGTTACTAAACTGTCGTAACATAACAGATCGGTTACTAAACTGTCGTAACATAACGGTTACTAAACTGGTAACATAGTTACTAAACTGTCGTAACATAACGGTTACTAAACTGTCATAACATAACAGATCGGTTACTAAACTGTCGTAACATAACAGATCGGTTATTAAACTGTCGTAACATAACAGATCGGTTACTAAACTGTCGTAACATAACAGATCGGTTATTAAACTGTCATAACATAACAGATCGGTTACTAAACTGTCGTAACATAACAGATCGGTTACTAAACTGTCGTAACATAACAGATCGGTTATTAAACTGTCATAACATAACAGATCGGTTATTAAACTGTTGTAACATAACAGATCGGTTATTAAACTGTCGTAACATAACAGATCGGTTATTGTATAGTTTGAAAATCTTAGTTTATTATGTGTGAGTCAGTGTGAGTGTGTGTGTGTGTGTGCGCGTGTGTCAGTGTGTGTGGTTGCGTGTAGGGTGCTGCTTTACTAGATGCATCAGTACTGTGCGTACAGGGATAGTCCTGTTTGCTCGGTGTTGGCTGTTGCTCATGCGTCTGGTCTTGGTCCGCTCCACCTCATGTCGATGGACCCAGCCTCGCAGCTCATGGTTCAACCTGTCAACCAAATCACAGAGTCAAGTCATTTAGACATTTACACATACGTGTGCACTCCGTAGACGGGAAGAGATCTGGTTGGCTGTCCCCCCCCCCCCTCTGCTTTGCTGTGATAGGTTTCTCCATCTAAAGCCTATAAAGTTGTGTCCTTACTCTGTCTACATCTCAGATTTGGTTTTAATTCAGCCACTGTAGCACTTTGAGATACTAATAATTATAATAATAATAATACAACACTTTAATTTATAAAACTCTCTCTCAAATTAAAGCCAACAATAAGACAATAATTAAAACCCAACTAAACGGATTCAGGATGAAAGCATATCTTTATGACACGTAAAGAAACACTAGGTCTGATTAATTGTTCAGTAAAGCTTGGGAGCCAATTTGCTGCAGTGAATTGAAGAGAGTCCACATGGAGTCCATATGCTGAACCTCCAGAACCGATATGTTCTGAACGCTCGTAAACTGAGCCTTAGATGGTTTCCATCTAACTATTGAAAAAGACCCAGGAAAGATATTAATTCACCTGAATCAGATATGGACACTTCTTTACTAAATCTTGTGGTTTAGATGTCGTTATTTAAAAGGCGTACATAGTCTTATGGCCCAATGTGGAGGAACTAGAGATGGGACTAAGTAGGGTTGCAAAATTCTGGAAACTTTCGTAAAAGTTGCCCCTAGGGCAGAGTGAAACAGAGTGAAACCCTAGGGCAGAGTGTAACCCTAGGGTAGAGTGAAACAGAGTGTAACCCTAGGGCAGAGTGTAACCATAGGGCAGAGTGTAACCCTAGGGCAGAGTGAAACAGAGTGTAACCCTAGGGCAGAGTATAACCCTAGGGCAGAGTGTAACCCTAGGGCAGAGTGTAACCCTAGGGCAGAGTGAAACAGAGTGTAACCCTAGGGCAGAGTGTAACCCTAGGGCAGAGTGTATAACCCTAGGGCAGAGTGTAACCATAGGGCAGAGTGTAACCCTAGGGCAGAGTGAAACAGTGTAACCCTAGGGCAGAGTGTAACCCTAGGGCAGAGTGTAACCATAGGGCAGAGTGTAACCATAGGGCAGTGTAACCCTAGGGCAGAGTGAAACAGAGTGTAACCCTAGGGCAGAGTGAAACAGAGTGTAACCACTAGGGCAGAGTGAAACAGAGTGTAACCCTAGGGCAGAGTGAAACAGAGTGTAACCCTAGGGCAGAGTGAAACAGAGTGTAACCCTAGGGCAGAGTGAAACAGAGTGTAACCCTAGGGCAGAGTGAAACAGAGTGTAACCCTAGGGCAGAGTGAAACAGAGTGTAACCCTAGGGCAGAGTGAAACAGAGTGTAACCCTAGGGCAGAGTGTAAACAGAGTGTAACCCTAGGGCAGAGTGAAACAGAGTGTAACCCTAGGGCAGAGTGAAACCCAGAGTGTAACCCTAGGGCAGAGTGAAACAGAGTGTAACCCTAGGGCAGAGTGAAACAGAGTGTAACCCTAGGGCAGAGTGAAACAGCGTGTAACCCTAGGGCAGAGTGTAACCCTAGGGCAGAGTGAAACAGCGTGTAACCCTAGGGCAGAGTGAAACCAGTGTAACCCTAGGGCAGAGTGAAACAGAGTGTAACCCTAGGGCAGAGTGAAACAGAGTGTAACCCTAGGGCAGAGTGAAACAGAGTGTAACCCTAGGGCAGAGTGAAACAGAGTGTAACCTAGGGCAGAGTGAAACAGAGTGTAACCCTAGGGCAGGGCAGAGTGTAACCCTAGGGCAGAGTGTAACCCTAGGGCAGAGTGAAACAGAGTGTAACCCTAGGGCAGAGTGGAACAGTGTAACCCTAGGGCAGAGTGTAACCCTAGGGCAGAGTGTAACCCTAAACAGAGTGTGTAACCCTAGGGCAGAGTGTAACCCTAGGGCAGAGTGAAACAGAGTGTAACCCTAGGGCAGAGTGAAACAGAGTGTAACCCTAGGGCAGAGTGAAACAGAGTGTAACCCTAGGGCAGAGTGTAACCCTAGGGCAGAGTGAAACAGAGTGTAACCCTAGGGCAGAGTGAAACAGAGTGTAACCCTAGGGCAGAGTGAAACAGAGTGTAACCCTAGGGAAGAGTGTAAAGGGCAGAGTGTAACCCTAGGGCAGAGAGTGAAACCCTAGGGCAGAGTGTAACCCTAGGGCAGAGTGTATAACCATAGGACAGAGTATAACCCTAGGGCAGAGTGTAACCATAGGGCAGAGTGTAACCCTAGGGCAGAGTGAAACAGAGTGTAACCTAGGGCAGAGTGTAACCCTAGGGCAGAGTGTAACCTAGGGCAGAGTGTAACCAACAGAGTGTAACCCTAGGGCAGAGTGAAACAGAGTGTAACCCTAGGGCAGAGTGTAACCCTAGGGCAGAGTGTAACACTAGGGCAGAGTGTAACCCTAGGGCAGAGTGAGTGTAACCCTAGGGCAGAGTGTAACCCTAGGGCAGAGTGAAACAGAGTGTAACCCTAGAGCAGAGTGAAACAGAGTGTAACCCTAGGGCAGAGTGAAACAGAGTGTAACCCTAGGGCAGAGTGAAACAGAGTGTAACCCTAGGGCAGAGTGAAACAGAGTGTAACCCTAGGGCAGAGTGAAACAGCATGTAACCCTAGGGCAGAGTGTAACCCTAGGGCAGAGTGTAACCCTAGGGCAGAGTGTAACCCTAGGGCAGAGGTGAAACAGTGTGTAACCCTAGGGCAGAGTGTAACCCTAGGGCAGAGTGTAACCCTAGGGCAGAGTGTAACCCTAGGGCAGAGTGAAACAGAGTGTAACCCTAGGGCAGAGTGAGCGTGTAACAGAGTGTAACCATAGGGCAGAGTGAAACAGCGTGTAACCCTAGGGCAGAGTGAAACAGAGGGTAACCCTAGGGCAGAGTGAAACAGAGTGTAACCCTAGGGCAGAGTGAAACAGAGTGTAACCCTAGGGCAGAGGGCAGAGTGTAACCCTAGTGGGCAGAGTGTAACCCTAGGGCAGAGTGAAACAGAGTGTAACCCTAGGGCAGAGTGAAACAGAGTGTAACCCTAGGGCAGAGTGAAACAGAGTGTAACCCTAGGGGAGCAGAGTGTAACCCTAGGGCAGAGTGGAACAGTGTAACCCTAGGGCAGAGTGTAACCCTAGGGCAGAGTGTAACCCTAGGGCAGAGTGAAACAGTGTGTAACCCTAGGGCAGAGTGTAACCCTAGGGCAGAGTGTAACCCTAGGGCAGAGTGAAACAGAGTGTAACCCTAGGGCAGGGCAGAGTGTAACCCTAGGGCAGAGTGTAACCCTAGGGAAACAGAGTGTAACCCTAGGGCAGAGTGAAACAGCATGTAGAACTGACCTGAGGCATTTGGTCCTGTTGACAGGCGGTAACCCTAGGGAGTGAGGAGGTAACCCGAAGAACAGAGGATCCTTCTTCACCCACCAGAGTGAAACAGCGTGTAACCCTAGGGCAAAGTGTAACCAGACAGACAAACAGAGTGTAACCCTAGGGAGACAGACAGAGTGTAAGGGAGAACAATGAGAGAAAAGTTCAGATTTAGTTTAACCTTTAGGGCAGAGTGAAAAGAGTGTAACCCTATTCTTGGATAACAGGTGAGAGTGTAACCCTGGGCAGAGTGAAACAGACTGAACCAAGATGGCACTGCCTCTGAGTGTAACCAAGGCAGAGTGAAACAGAGTGTAACCCTGAGACTACCCAGAGTAGTGTAACCATAGGGCAGAGTCCAAGTGTAACCCTCAACTCTTCAACATGGAGTGTAATCCTATGTTAAATGATATCTGCATGTACAGTATGTAACCCGAGGGCTGTGAAACAGCGTGTAACCTAGGGCAGAGTGAAACCGAGTGTAACCCTAGGGCAGAGTGTAACCCTAGGGCAGAGTGAAACAGAGTGTAACCCTAGGGCAGAGTGAAACAGAGTGTAACCATAGGGCAGAGTGAAACAGAGTGTAACCCTAGGGCAGAGTGCGTGTAACCCTGACAGAGCTGGCGGTGGAGTGTAACCCTGAGGGCAGAGCTGGAGTGTAGGGCGTGCGCATGTAACCCTGACAGAGTGTAACCCTAGGGCGTGCGTGTAACGTCTGGCAGAGCTGGCGGTGTGTGTAACGTTAGGGCGTCTGAAACAGAGTGTAACCCTAGGGCAGAGTGCGTTAACCCTAGGGCGTCTGACAGAGCTGTAACCGGTAGGGCGTGTAACCATAGGGCAGTCTGACAGAGCTGTAACCCTAGGGGAGTGAAACAGAGTGTAACCCTAGGGTCTGACAGAGTGTAACGGTAGGGCGTGAGTGTAACCCTAGGGCAGAGTGAAACAGAGTGTAACCCTAGGGCAGAGTGTAACCCTAGGGCAGAGTGTAACCCTACGTCTGACAGAGTGTAACCTAGGGCAGAGTGAAACAGAGTGTAACCCTAGGACAGAGCTGTAACCCTAGGGCAGAGTGAAACAGCGTGTAACCCTGACAGAGCTGTAACGGTGGGCGTGTGAAACAGAGTGAAGACTTTAGGGAAGTGCTGATCTGTTCCATCCACAGTCTGTCACAGGCTGGGGAATAACCCAGGGGATACCTAGGGGATCAGGTGTAACCCTAACAGAACTCTGAGATGAGCCCTGCTGACACCGAGCTCTAGGGCACAGAGAAAAGACGAGAGTGTAAAAGGGCAAAGTCGAGTGTAACCCTAGGGAGAGTTGAAACAGAGGGTAACCCTAAATAATGAAAATGGAACTAGGGCAGAGTGAACTCACAGAATACAGAGGGTAACCCTAGGGCAGAGTAAACAACCAAGATAAAGTGAAACCTACATAACCCCAGGGGAGTGGAGGGAGAGTGAGGGCAGAGGATGGAGAGTGACAGAGTGGAGGGGCAGGAGGGATAGGGCAGAGTGACAGAGTGGAGGGGAGTGTAAGAGGGCAGGGATGGAGAGAGAGAGGGAGAACTGGGGAGGCAGGGATGTTGACAGGCGGAGGGAGGGGGAGGCAGGATGGAGAGACAGAGGATCCTTCTTCACCACCATCAGGCCAGCTAAGACAGACAGATGACTTTGGAGAAGTAGTTGAGACAGACAGAGAGGGAGTCAATGAAGGAAGGTTTTAGTTGGTGGTAAAAAGAAACTATTCTTGGATACTTGAGATTCCCCACTGTGAGGTCAGTGACTGGAACTCTAATGGCAAAGCTCTGCCTACCAAAGACTAATCCCATGCAGCTAGCTAATGTCCAAAAAAACTTCAAAATGGCATTAATCCCAGATTAAATGATAATTCTATGAGAATTCCTGCTGTGACTCAGTGCAGTCAGTGGTTAGGAACTGATGTTTTAAATCTCCACCTGGCAGGTGGGTGCCCGTTTACGTCTGACAGAGCTGGCGGTGGGCGTGTGCGTTACGTCTGACAGAACTCGGTGGGCCACGTCCCCAGAGCTGGCGGTGGGCGTCTTTCTGTCCAATCCATCTTAGCTAACGTCACAGAGCTGGCGGTGGCGTGTGGATCCAGTTTCTGACAGTCTGGTCTGGGCGTGCGTTTACGTCAGACAGAAGCTGGCAAACAGCGTTTTACGTCTGACAGAAGCTGGCGGCAGGGCAGAACACGTCTGACAGAGCTGGCGGCAGGCAGTGTGTTTACGTCTGACAGAGCTGGCACGGAGGCCTTATAACTCCAAGCCTGGCGGTGAGGGGCGCAGAGCAGGGGTACATATTAGCTATTAACTACATATTAACTTTAACTGATCTATTAACTACATATTAACTATTAACTACTGGGGATTAACTACATACAGAACTATTAACTACTATTAACTACATATGAACTCTTAACTAATATTAACTACATATTAACTATTAACTACTATTAACTACATAGCCTAACTAATTAAACTATTAACTACATATAAACACTAACAGAATATTAACAAGATATTAACTATTAACTACTATTAACTACAGGCTGGGATGGAGAACTATTAACTACTATTAACTACATAGGGAGGGGGAACTATTAACTACTATTAACTACAGGGATTAACTATTAACTAGGCTATTAATGGACATATTAACTATTAACTACTATTAACTACAGATGAACTATTAACTAGTTGTCCCATATTAACTATTAACTACTATTAACTACAGATGAACTATTAACTACATATTAACTATTAACTATCTATTAACTACATATGAACTATTAACTACATATTAACTATTAACTACTATTAACTACATATGAACTATTAACTACTATTAACTACATATGAACTATTAACTACAGTCAGTGGTAAGGATTAACTGACTATTAACTACATATTAACTATTAACTACATATGAACTATTAACTACATATTAACTGTCCATCCATCTTAACTACGTAACTATTAACTACTATTAACTACATATGAACTATTAACTACATATTAACTATTAACTACTATTAACTACATATTAACTATTAACTACTATTAACTACATATGAACTATTAACTACATATTAACTATTAACTACTATTAACTACATATTAACTATTAACTACTATTAACTACATATGAACTATTAACTACTATTAACTACATATGAACTATTTTCAAAAAGAGGGCTAGCGGGGGAGGCACGACCAACCTCATGTCATCAGAGCGTGACGTATGCTGAACGAGAGACCTTGGTTTATTATTGTAAAGTTGTGACAGTGTTTTCTCGTAAAGTTTGGTTTATGTACTTTTTGATTTTGGATCGCGCGATGCGGCTAGCCTCAGTTACTGTGAGCACTCCTACAGTGGGGAGAACAAGTATTTGATACACTGCCGATTTTGAAGGTTTTCCTACTTACAAAGCATGTAGAGGTCTGTAATTTTTTATCGTAGGTACATTTCAACTGTGAGAGACGGAATCTAAAACAAAAATCCAGAAAATCACATTCTATGATTTGTATGTAATTAATTTGCATTTTATTGCATGCAATAAGTATTTGATCACCTACCAAACAGTAAGAATTCCGGCTCTCACAGACCTGTTAGTTTTTCTTCAACTATTATTTAACACTGTATCTGTCCCTGCAAGACAAAAACAGTCTGAAGTTGTTTGCTGTACTACTAGCCTAGCTATTCAGCTAGCTACTAGCCTAGCTATTCAGCTAGCTACTAACCTAGATATTCAGCTAGATATTAGCCTAGCTATTCAGCTAGATATTAGCCTAGCTATTCAGCTAGCTACTAGCCTAGCTATTCAGCTAGCTACTAACCTAGATATTCAGCTAGATATTAGCCTAGCTATTCAGCTAGCTACTAGCCTAGCTATTCAGCTAGCTACTAGCCTAGCTATTCAGCTAGCTACTAACCTAGATATTCAGCTAGATATTAGCCTAGCTATTCAGCTAGCAGGGGTTTCCACAAACAGCTTGAACACGGATAGCCCTTGTGGACCACGGAGGTAGCGTCTCATGCTAATTGTGGCTGTATTCCCTGGAGCCTGTTGTTGTTTCCCTGCAACCGGACCTGGCTGGAACTGCGCGGTATAGCTACCAACTTTAGCCGACTCTGCTACCACACCACCAAAAACTGCAGAGTAAAATATTTCTCTAGCGCAGGTGAAAGATCTTTTAAAAACCAACAAAAATTACTCTACAAGGAGTTGTTACAACAGCAGGAGAATAGCTTTAAGAGCTTTGTTCAGATATTGGTGGATACAACAAGTAAAATAATGTACGATCAGACCAGAGGTCCAGGACATGAAAAAACGGGCTACACTAGTTCATTTAGCAGACAAGATTTAAAGCGGTTTAATGTGCTTCTTGCCTTATTGCACTGCACGCAAGCTGGGCATCGTTCACCAGTAATAATATATCATTCACAAGTGATAGGCTAATATTGACACCCATGAGACAATCCCTGATTTAATCTTGTCTTTACATACAGCTGAAGTCAGAAGTTTACATACACTTAGGATGGAGTCATTTAAACTTGTTTTTTAACCACTCCACACACTTCTTGTTAACAAACTATAGTTTTGGCAAGTCGGTTAGGACATCTACTTCGTATTCAATCAATCCCTATACCAGTCTGCTGTTCCCACATGCTTCAAGAGGGCCACCATTGTTCCTGTTCCCAAGAAAGCTAAGGTAACTGAGCTAAACGACTACCGCCCCGTAGCACTCACTTCCGTCATCATGAAGTGCTTTGAGAGACTAGTCAAGGACCATATCACCTCCACCCTACCGGACACCCTAGACCCACTCCAATTTGCTTACCGCCCAAATAGGTCCACAGACGATGCAATCTCAACCACACTGCACACTGCCCTAACCCACCTGGACAAGAGGAATACCTATGTGAGAATGCTGTTCATCGACTACAGCTCGGCATTCAACACCATAGTACCCTCCAAGCTCGTCATCAAGCTCGAGACCCTGGGTCTCGACCCCGCCCTGTGCAACTGGGTACTGGACTTCCTGACGGGCCGCCCCCAGGTGGTGAGGGTAGGCAACAACATCTCCTCCCCGCTGATCCTCAACACTGGGGCCCCACAAGGGTGCGTTCTGAGCCCTCTCCTGTACTCCCTGTTCACCCACGACTGCGTGGCCACGCACGCCTCCAACTCAATCATCAAGTTTGCGGACGACACAACAGTGGTAGGCTTGATTACCAACAACGACGAGACGGCCTACAGGGAGGAGGTGAGGGCCCTCGGAGTGTGGTGTCAGGAAAATAACCTCACACTCAACGTCAACAAAACTAAGGAGATGATTGTGGACTTCAGGAAACAGCAGAGGGAACACCCTCCTATCCACATCGATGGAACAGTAGTGGAGAGGGTAGCAAGTTTTAAGTTCCTCGGCATACACATCACAGACAAACTGAATTGGTCCACACACACAGACAGCATCGTGAAGAAGGCGCAGCAGCGCCTCTTCAACTTCAGGAGGCTGAAGAAATTTGGCTTGTCACCAAAAGCACTCACAAACTTCTACAGATGCACAATCGAGAGCATCCTGGCGGGCTGTATCACCGCCTGGTACGGCAACTGCTCCGCCCTCAACCGTAAGGCTCTCCAGAGGGTAGTGAGGTCTGCACAACGCATCACCGGGGGCAAACTACCTGCCCTCCAGGACACCTACACCACCCGATGTTACAGGAAGGCTATAAAGATCATCAAAGACATCAACCACCCGAGCCACTGCCTGTTCACCCCGCTATCATCCAGAAGGCGAGGTCAGTACAGGTGCATCAAAGCTGGGACCGAGAGACTGAAAAACAGCTTCTATCTCAAGGCCATCAGACTGTTAAACAGCCACCACTAACATTGAGTGGCTGCTGCCAACACACTGACCCAACTCCAGCCACTTTAATAATGGGAATTGATGGGAAATGATGTAAATATATCACTAGCCACTTTAAACAATGTACCTTATATAATGTTACTTACCCTACATTATTCATCTCATATGCATACGTATATACTGTACTCTATATCATCGACTGCATCCTTATGTAATACATGTATCACTAGCCACTTTAACTATGCCACTTTGTTTACATATGTATATACTGTACTCGATACCACCTACTGTATCTTGCCTATGCTGCTCTGTACCATCACTCATTCATATATCCTTATGTACATATTCTTTATCCCCTTACACCGTGTATAAGACAGTAGTTTTGGAATTGTTAGTTAGATTACTTGTTGGTTATTACTGCATTGTCGGAACTAGAAGCACAAGCATTTCGCTACACTCGCATTAACATCTGCTAACCATGTGTATGTGACAAATAAAATTTGATTTGATTTGGTGCATGACACAAGTAATTCTTCCAACAATTGTTTACAGACAGATTATTTCACTTATAATTCACTGTATCACAATTCCAGTGGGTCAGAAGCTTACATACACTAAGTTTTTAAACATTTTTTACCCCCCTTTCTCCCCAATTTCGTGGTATCCAATTGTTTTAGTAGCTACTATCTTGTGTTATCGCTACAACTCCCGTACAGGCTCGGGAGAGACGAAGGTCGAAAGCCATGCGTCCTCCGAAACACAACCCAACCAAGCCGCACGGCTTCTTAACGCAACGCGCATCCAACCCAGAAGCCAGCCGCACCAATGTGTCGGAGGAAACACCGTGCACCTGGCAACCTTGGTTAGCGTGCACTGAGCCCGCCACAGGAGTCGCTGGTGCGCGATGAGATGAGGATATCCTCCCGGCCAAACCCTCTCTAACCCGGAAGGCTTGTGGAAGGCTACCCGAAATGTTTGACCCAAGTTAAACAATTTAAAGGCAATGCTACCAAATACTAATTGAGTGTATGTAAACTTCTGACCCACTGGGAATGTGATGAAAGAAATAAAAGCTGAAATAAATATTTATCTCTAGTATTATTCTGATATTTTACATTCTTAAAACAAAGTGGTGATCTTAACTGACCTAAGACTGGGAATTTTTTCTCAGGAATTGTGAAAAACTAAGTGGAAATGTATTTGGCTAAGGTGTATGTAAACTTTCGAATTCAACTGTATACTAAATAATATATGTGTGAAATTTGTTTTGATTTAGAATGGATCATTATCATGCACCGGTCTCAAAACAGGGGCATCAAATACACAGCGAAGAGACAACGCTTTTCCCAGTGGTTCATTGTCTTGCCAGCCAGGTAGGCTATACTTCTGTTGTAAAGACAAGCAATGTGCTTAAGATTAGGAAAAATAAGAAATACATATTTGTATTTATGTATTCTATTTTTTATTTTATTTAACTAGGCAAGTCAGTTAAGAACAAATTATTATTTACAATGATGGCCTGGGAACAGTGGGTTGACGGCCTTGCTCAGGGGCAGAACGACAGATTTTTACCTTGTCATATCAGGGATTTGCTCTTACCACTAGGCTACCTGCCCAACGCTCTAACCACTAGGCTACCTGCCCAACGCTCTAACCACTAGGCTACCTGCCCAACGCTCTAACCACTAGGCTACCTGCCCAACGCTCTAACCACTAGGGTACCTGCCCAACGCTCTAACCACTAGGCTACCTGCCCAACGCTCTAACCACTAGGCTACCTGCCCAACGCTCTAACCACTAGGCTACCTGCCCAACGCTCTAACCACTAGGCTACCTGCCCAACGCTCTAACCACTAGGCTACCTGCCCAACGCTCTAACCACTAGGCTACCTGCCCAACGCTCTAACCACTAGGCTACCTGCCCAACGCTCTAACCACTAGGCTACCTGCCCAACGCTCTAACCACTAGGCTACCTGCCCAACGCTCTAACCACGAGGCTACCTGCCCAACGCTCTAACCACGAGGCTACCTGCCCCTCCTAACCACTAGGCTACCTGCCCATCGCTCTAACCACGAGGCTACCTGCCCATCGCTCTAACCACGAGGCTACCTGCCCAACGCTCTAACCACTAGGCTACCTGCCCATCGCTCTAACCACGAGGCTACCTGCCCATCGCTCTAACCACGAGGCTACCTGCCCAGCGCTCTAACCACGAGGCTACCTGCCCATCGCTCTAACCACGAGGCTACCTGCCCATCGCTCTAACCACGAGGCTGCCTGCCCAACGCTCTAACCACTGCCAAAATAAATATAGTAAGCCTAGCCTATCAAAGCTGATGGGATTCTCCTCTTTTTATTAGAGGCCATCACTCTGCTTTCTCACGCAATTGCATAGCCTATAGAAATGTTGTGCAACATGAGCTCAAGTGTTTGATTAGATTTTCGAAAACATTTGTATTGATGTCTGAGTGATTAGAGGGACAATAGAGTGCTGAGGACCAGGCAGTTAGCAGGTTTGGTAGGCTACTAATAACCATCAGCAGCATCAGAGCTTGGAGAAGCCTACAGTGACTAAACGGTCACGTGGAATGTGACTGCACTCCGTGCTTGTGACCTCCGGTGTGGCAGTAACACAGTCATATAACAGCCCTAGACATGCTCTGTCAACTGTGGGACCTTATACAGACAGGTGTGCCTTTCCAAATCATGTCCAATCAATTGAATTTACCACAGGTGGACCAATTAAGTTGTAGAAACATTTCAAGGATGATCAATGGAAACAGGATGCACCGGAACTCAATTTCGAGTCTTGTAGCAAAGGATCTGAATAGTTTTGTAAATAAAGCATTTCTGTTTTACATTTTTTTTTTTATAAATTTGCAAACATTTCTAAAAACCTGTTTTGGCTTTGTCAAAACAGGTGTAGAATGACGAGGACAATTTATTTAATCCATTTTAGAATAATGGTGAAGGGGTCTGAAAAAGTGAAGGGGTCTGAAATACTTTCCAAATGCACTGATTATTACATTTGTGTAGTTCAGTCCTCAAGCTGTTCTTGTCTATCAATGTTCTGTATTATGTTCTGTGTGGACCAGGAAGTGTAGCTGCTGCTTCAGCAACAGCTAATGGCAAAGAACACAAAAAACCTGCCGACACATCAAAGCCGCATGTTATTGAAGTAATTTACAAATGAGGCCCAAGGACCGGTGTCACGTTTCCCAAAAATATCGATAACCCCTCCGTACAACAAACCCTAACTAGTAAATGCACTGCCTCCTATCCCCCAAACCCAACCCAGCCTCTTCCTCTACCCCCCCTCTCCAGTCCAGGTCAAGCCAACCCAGTCTCTACCTCTCCAGTCCAGGTCAAGCCAACCCAGTCTCTACCTCTCCATTCCAGGTCAACCCAACCCAGTCTCTACCTCTCCAGTCCAGGTCAAGCCAACCCAGTCTCTACCTCTCCAGTCCAGGTCAACCCAACCCAGTCTCTACCTCTCCAGTCCAGGTCAACCCAACCCAGTCTCTACCTCTCCAGTCCAGGTCAACCCAACCCAGTCTCTACCTCTCCAGTCCAGGTCAACCCAACCCAGTCTCTACCTCTCCAGTCCAGGTCAACCCAACCCAGTCTCTACCTCTCCATTCCAGGTCAACACAACCCAGTCTCTACCTCTCCAGTCCAGGTCAACCCAACCCAGTCTCTACCTCTCCAGTCCAGGTCAACCCAACCCAGTCTCTACCTCTCCAGCCCAGGTCAACACAACCCAGTCTCTACCTCTCCAGTCCAGGTCAACACAACCCAGTCTCTACCTCTCCAGCCCAGGTCAACACAACCCAGTCTCTACCTCTCCAGTCCAGGTCAACCCAACCCAGTCTCTACCTCTCCAGCCCAGGTCAACACAACCCAGTCTCTACCTCTCCAGCCCAGGTCAACACAACCCAGTCTCTACCTCTCCAGCCCAGGTCAACACAACCCAGTCTCTACCTCTCCAGTCCAGGTCAACACAACCCAGTCTCTACCTCTCCAGCCCAGGTCAACACAACCCAGTCTCTACCTCTCCAGCCCAGGTCAACACAACCCAGTCTCTACCTCTCCAGTCCAGGTCAACACAGCCCAATCTCTACCTCTCCAGTCCAGACCCACCGTGGTCATCTTACAGTGGAACATGGAGTCTGATCTGTTCTAAGACAGTGTTTTTAAACATGGGATCAGCAAATATACAGAATTAGTGTCAGGTAACCAACAATCTCAGAGACAAGACAACAACGTCCCACGTTCTGGCCCTGGTCCACGGAACTGAGATGGAAAAACAGTCTAAGGCACTGCATCTTAGTGTTGAGACGTCACTTCAGCCTGGGGTTCGATCCCCAGTGTCATTACCGGCCGTGACCGGGAGTCTCATAGGACGGCGCACAATTGGCCCAGCGTCGTTCGGGTTAGGGGAGGGTTTGGTGGGGGGGCTTTACTTGGCTCATCGCGCTCTAGCGACTCCTTGTGGTGGGCCGGGCGCCTGCAGGCTCACTTCAGTTGTCAGTTGAATGGTGTTTCCTCCGACACATTTGTGCAGCTGGCTTCCGGGTTAAGTGAGCGGGTGCTCAGAATATCCTGACCTGGACAACACTGACGTACACTGCCGTGTGTGTGTGTGTGTGTGTGTGTGTGTGTGTGTGTGTGTGTGTGTGTGTGTGTGTGTGTGTGTGTGTGTGTGTGTGTGTGTGTGTGTGTGTGTGTGTGTGTGTGTGTGTGTGTGTGTGTGTGTGTGTGTGTGTGTGCGCAGTATAAACATAGTTAAAGTGCAGAGCGAAGGGGAGGCAGGTTTATGACATGCAGCACGCCCGCCACAGCCAGGTCTGTGGTGATACTGAGTTAGGTCATTACCTGTGGGTCGGAGGGGTGGTCCGGAGGGATTCGGGGCCCACCGGGGTGTCTGTCTCTTGGGAGAAGCCCAGCAGATGTCTGCCGCTGTGCATGGAGCCAGCCTGAAGTTTAGAGCCACGGCCACCTTCAAACAAACTGAAGCAGGACGGGACAGGATGGGGGAAGGGGAGAGGAGGGTAGAAGAGAGATGGAGAGAGAGAAAGACATGATCAAAAACCCCTGAGTAAAGAAGACTGAAATCAATGAGCCTAACATCCAGTGGCCCAAAGACATTCAGTCTTAAAAGCAACAGCAGAATCTCAACTCTGACCTCCATGCGTCTCATCATTTCATGCCATCTGGCCCCATATGGTGGCTATTTTACATTCCAATGGACGGCCCCAAGTGTTCCTCTAAAGACTCAAGAGTCACATTCAAAACAGGGCGGCAGGGTAGCCTAGTGGTTAGAGCGTTGGACTAGTAACCGGATGGTTGCAAGTTAAAATCCCCGAGCTGACGAGGTACAAATCTGTCTTTCTGCCCCTGAACAGGCAGTTAACCCACTGTTCCTGAAAATAAGAATTTGTTCTTAACTGACTTGCCTAGTTAAATAAAGGTAAAAAAAAACACAATATGTTCTCTCAGTCTGCTACTGAAACAGCAAATTCCTAGTTGGAGTTCAAGGGGCATGATGTGTGCATGCGCTTATGAAGTGTTGGTGTAACTGTTTGGGAAACACAGGCTACGGTAGAATGAGAGAGACTCACCTCATCGGTCCCACAGAGACACACCTCAGTCCCACAGAAACTCACCTCATTGGTCCCACAGAGACACACCTCAGTCCCACAGAAACTCACCTCATTGGTCCCACAGAGACACACCTCAGTCCCACAGAAACTCACCTCATTGGTCCCACATTGAGCATGAGGAACACCAGCACAACCATGAGACAAATGGCCCTCCTCTTAGGAGCACTGGTCTTCAGAACCGTGTTCTACAGGAACAGGAAATGCATCATCACGTTATATCACAGGAAACGCATCATCACGTTATATCACAGGAAACGCATCATCACGTTATATCATCACGTTATATCACAGGAAACATCATCACGTTATATCACAGGAAACGCATCATCACGTTATATATATCATCACGTTATATCACAGCAAACGCATCATCACGTTATATCACAGGAAACGGATCATCAGGTTATATCACAGCAAACGCATCATCACGTAATATCACAGGAAACGCATCATCACGTTATATCACAGGAAACGCATCATTACATCACACATCCACTCCCAGCCTGGCCCAGAAAACATTTTCTCTAAACTGTTTTATATAGTTGACAGGTGTTTGTGGTCTAACTCTGACCTCTGACAGTAGTCCCTCCAGCTGTCTCTTCAAGGTGCCGTTCTCGTTCTTGAGCAGCTGGTTCTCAGACAGCGCCATCTGGAGACGGACCTCCAGCGTCAGCAGGTACTCCTTCTTCTTCTTACGGGACTGAGACGCTGACTCCCTGTTCTTTATCATCCTCTGCTGCCTCTGGGACACCTTCGACTGGAGGAGAGAGCGGGGATGAAGAGAGAGACGTTAGCCTATACGGGACCATTTGCAACCATATATGGCCACCATATTATCGCCAGCTCATCTGATCTCCCATTATTGGCCACCGATGTCGGGGGTTTACCTCTCCCTAAAGCAGATGTCGGGGGTTTACCTCTCCCTAAAGCAGATGTCGGGGGTTTACCTCTCCCTAAAGCAGATGTCGGGGGTTTACCTCTCCCTAAAGCAGATGTCGGGGGTTTACCTCTCCCTAAAGCAGATGTCGGGGGTTTACCTCTCCCTAAAGCAGATGTCGGGGGTTTACCTCTCCCTAAAGCAGATGTCGGGGGGTTTACCTCTCCCTAAAGCAGATGTCGGGGGTTTACCTCTCCCTAAAGCAGATGTCGGGGGTTTACCTCTCCCTAAAGCAGATGTCGGGGGTTTACCTCTCCCTAAAGCGGATGTCGGGGGTTTACCTCTCCCTAAAGCGGATGTCGGGGGTTTACCTCTCCCTAAAGCGGATGTCGGGGGTTTACCTCTCCCTAAAGCAGATGTCGGGGGTTTACCTCTCCCTAAAGCAGATGTCGGGGGTTTACCTCTCCCTAAAGCAGATGACGGGGTTTACCTCTCCCTAAAGCAGATGACGGGGGTTTACCTCTCCCTAAAGCAGATGTCGGGGTTTACCTCTCCCTAAAGCAGATCGGGGGTTTACCTCTCCCTAAAGCAGATGTCGGGGGTTTACCTCTCCCTAAAGCAGATGTCGGGGTTTACCTCTCCCTAAAGCAGATGTCGGGGTTTACCTCTCCCTAAAGCGGATGTCGGGGATAAAGCAGATGTCGGGGGTTTACCTCTCCCTAAAGCAGATGTTTACCTCTCCCTAAAGCAGATGGGGTTTACCTCTCCCTAAAGCAGATGTCGGGGGTTTACCTCTCTAAAGCAGATCGGGGTTTATTTGACAATCATTCCCTAAACAACTGAATTAAAGTATTTAATTTCCTCATTTACCATCACAATATAGCCTTACCCTGCAGATGGAGTAATGACTTTATCTATTTGACAATCATTAACAATATAAAGTCTTAATTGCCCATTTTATCAATGGAAACATCATGGAGTAATGACTTTACTTCTTAACAATATAGTCTTACCCTGCCCATTTTATCAATGGAAACATCACGGAGTACTGACTTTACTTCTTAACAATATAGTCTTACCCTGCATGGTGTAATGACTTTACTTCTTAACAATATAGTCTTACCCTGCATGGTGTAATGACTTTACTTCTTAACAATATAGCCATGAGGGCAAAAGTAAATATTCCTGAATTGTAGGCTACACATTTGGACATGTAAGGGATGATCAACGAGGGTTATGCGTTCTCTGAAAAATAATGAACGACCGACGTGGAAGGTGTGTTCCACGAATTGACCTTCCACTAAGTTGCATTATTTTCCACAGAACGTATAAAGCCCCGAGTTGATTATCCCTTTTATACCACGGCTATAATTTAACACATTAACCGCAAACAAATGTGTTCATTTGCAAGTAGAAATGTGTTCAACATCCACTGAAGTAGCATGCACGTTTAATAGATAGCTACAGTAGTTGCCCTGGTAACCAAACAGACTTGCGCTAGTTTAGCTAGCCAAGTCATCAGTCCTAGCTTGCTAGTATCGAATTATGTTTTCTATTCAACTTTTGCTTTCAAAAAGCTGCTCAATAGAACAGTAAGAATGAACTACAGCCATTGAATTCTACCGTGCTAATATTCCGTGCATTATAGGGAAATGATGCATACTCTAGAATGCCCTTCAAGCCAATCAGAAACGATTATTCACCAATGCCATGGTATAACTGAAACTAAAAATGGTGATTTTGTTGTATTTTTTCCTCAAATGATAATAAAGTTATTTAAAAACAGACAGATTGATGGGGATTTGTATTGTTATACTAACACGATTTCCGCTGTGGCATGGACATCGACTCTATGGGGTTAAAGTTCTAACAAATGAAATTATCATTTAAAATATATATCTTTTTTTTTTAAATACCCCCCCCCCCGTAACTTTGTTTCATTGACATTTCTACCTATAGGTTACTTTCATCCCAGTATGACAGATGATTGAAATTAAAAAAGTGTAAACATCACGATGAAAGGTGAAAGGGCAAAAAACGAGACATTCCCTAGAAAACAGGTTTGATCTGCCCTGAGCACCTGTTGGCCTGCGAGTGCCCTGAGCACCTGTTGGCCTGCGAGTGCCCTGAGCACCTGTTGGCCTGCGAGTGCCCTGAGCACCTGTTGGCCTGCGAGTGCCCTGAGCACCTGTTGGCCTGCGAGTGCCCTGAGCACCTGTTGGCCTGCGAGTGCCCTGAGCACCTGTTGGCCTGCGAGTGCCCTGAGCACCTGTTGGCCTGCGAGTGCCCTGAGCACCTGTTGGCCTGTGCCCTGAGCACCTGTTGGTCTGCGAGTGCCCTGAGCACCTGTTGGCCTGCGAGTGCCCTGAGCACCTGTTGGCCTGCGAGTGCCCTGAGCACCTGTTGGTCTGCGAGTGCCCTGAGCACCTGTTGGCCTGCGAGTGCCCTGAGCACCTGTTGGTCTGCGAGTGCCCTGAGCACCTGTTGGTCTGCGAGTGCCCTGAGCACCTGTTGGTCTGCGAGTGCCCTGAGCACCTGTTGGTCTGTGGATTACAGTTAGTACTCAGCACGAGGGTGGTTCTAGTTCTCAGGGGTGGTTCTAGTTCTCAGGGGTGGTTCTAGTTCTCAGTGGTGGTTCTAGTTCTCAGGGGTGGTTCTAGTTCTCAGTGGTGGTTCTAGTTCTCAGGGGTGGTTCTAGTTCTCAGTGGTGGTTGTGTCAACAGGAGAAGGGCATTTCATCATTCATATCATCTGATTTATCAGCTGGACTAAAACAGGTGGTAAAAGGATGACGTACCCATGAGCACTCATAGTCCGAGAGAGGGAGAGAGAGAGGTAGAGAGAGAGGTAGAGAGGTAGAGAGGTAGAGAGGTAGAGAGAGGTAGAGAGGAGAGAGAGAGAGAGAGAGAGAGAGAGAGAGAGAGAGAGAGAGAGAGAGAGAGAGAGAGAGGAGGGATCTGGCACAGAACACCAGTGAGCATCATTAAGGAATGTGGCTCCTTAAAATAAAGAGTGAGAACCATAGGAGAAGAGAGGGGGATGTGAGAAGAGAGTGGGTGGGAAAGAAGCGACAGAAAGCGAGAGAGAGTGAATGGAAAGAAGGTGGGGTTAACATAAACACTAACCTTGCTCTACTTCATTTCCTGGGATAATTATTTAGCCTTTGATGGCTACCGCTCGCTGATGGCTACCGCTCGCTGATAGCTACCGCTCGCTGATAGCTACCGCTCGCTGATGGCTACCGCTCGCTGATGGTTACCGCTCGCTGATGGTTACCGCTCGCTGATGGCTACCGCTCGCTGATGGCTACCGCTCGCTGATGGTTACCGCTCGCTGATGGTTACCGCTCGCTGATGGTTACCGCTCGCTGATGGTTACCGCTCGCTGATGGTTACCGCCGCTGATGGTTACGCTGATGGTTACGCTGATAGCCGCTGATGGTTACCGCTGATGGTTACCGCTGATGGTTACCGCTCGCTGATGGTTACCGCTCGCTGATAGCTACCGCTCGCTGATGGTTACCGCCGCTGATGGCTAGCTACCGCCGCTGATGGTTACCGCCGCTGATTGTTACCGCTGATGGTTACCGCTACCGCTCGCTGATGGTTACCGCTGATGGTTACCGCTCTGATGGCTACCGCTCGCTGATGGTTACCGCTCGCTGATGGTTACCGCTCGCTGATGGCTACCGCTCGCTGATGGCTACCGCTCGCTGATGGCTACCGCTCGCTGATGGTTACCGCTCGCTGATGGCTGATGGTTACCGCCGCTGATGGCTACCCTCGCTGATGGTTACCGCTACCGCCGCTGATGGCTACCGCCGCTGATAGTTACCGCCGCTGATGGTTACCGCTGATGGTTACCGCCGCTGATGGTTACCGCTGATGGCTACCGCCGCTGATAGTTACCGCCGCTGATGGTTACCGCTGTTATGATGGTTACCGCCGCTGATGGCTACCGCTCGCTGATGGCTACCGCCGCTGATGGTTACCGCCGCTGATGGCTACCGCTCGCTGATAGCTACCGCTGATGGTTACCGCTCTGATGGCTACCGCCGCTGATAGCTACCGCCGCTGATGGTTACCGCCATGGCTACCGCCGCTGATAGTTACCGCCGCTGATGGCTACCGCCGCTGATGGCTACCGCTACCGCTGATGGCTACCGCCGCTGATGGCTACCGCTCGCTGATAGTTACCGCCGCTGATGGTTACCGCCGCTGATGCTATAGCTACCGCCGCTGATGGCTACCGCTGATGGCTACCGCCGCTGATGGTTACCGCTCGCTGATGGTTACCGCCGCTGATGGCTACCGCTCGCTGATGGCTACCGCCGCTGATGGCTACCGCTGATGGTTACCGCTCTGATGGCTACCGCCGCTGATGGTTACCGCCGCTGATGGTTACCGCCGCTGATGGTTACCGCCGCTGATGGTTACCGCTCGCTGATGGCTACCGCTCGCTGATGGCTGATGGCTACCGCCGCTGATGGTTACCGCTGATGGCTACCGCTGATAGTTACCGCCGCTGATGGTTACCGCTCGC
This sequence comes from Oncorhynchus gorbuscha, assembly GCF_021184085.1. Taxonomy (NCBI): domain Eukaryota; kingdom Metazoa; phylum Chordata; class Actinopteri; order Salmoniformes; family Salmonidae; genus Oncorhynchus; species Oncorhynchus gorbuscha. The sequence continues at coordinate 7,440,606 of NC_060187.1, read as the reverse complement.
TGATGGTTACCGCCGCTGATAGTTACCGCTCGCTGATGGTTACCGCTCGCTGATGGCTACCGCTCGCTGATGGTTACCGCCGCTGATGGTTACCGCTCGCTGATGGTTACCGCTCGCTGATGGTTACCGCTCGCTGATGGTTACCGCTCGCTGATGGCTACCGCCGCTGATAGTTACCGCCGCTGATAGTTACCGCTCGCTGTTATGATGGTTACCGCTCGCTGATGGTTACCGCTCGCTGATGGTTACCTGATGGCTACCGCTGATGGTTACCGCTGATGGTTACCGCCGCTGATGGTTACCGCTCGCTGATGGTTACCGCTCGCTGATGGTTACCGCTGATGGTTCGCTGATGGTTACCGCCGCTGATGGTTACCGCTCGCTGATGGCTACCGCCGCTGATAGTTACCGCCGCTGATGGTTACCGCCGCTGATAGTTACCGCCGCTGATGGTTAGTTACCGCCGCTGATGGTTACCGCTCGCTGATGGCTACCGCTCGCTGATGGTTACCGCTCGCTGATGGCTACCGCCGCTGATGGTTACCGCCGCTGATGGCTACCGCCGCTGATGGCTACCGCCGCTGATGGCTACCGCTCGCTGATGGTTACCGTTCGCTGATAGTTACCGCTCGCTGATAGTTACCGCCGCTGATAGTTACCGCCGCTGATGGCTACCGCTCGCTGATGGCTACCGCTCGCTGATGGCTACCTGATGGTTACCGCCGCTGATGGTTACCGCCGCTGATAGTTACCGCCGCTGATGGCTACCGCTCGCTGATAGCTACCGCCGCTGATGGTTACCGCTAGCTGATGGCTACCGCTACCGCCGCTGATAGTTACCGCCGCTGATGGTTACCGCTGATGGCTACCGCCGCTGATGGCTACCGCCGCTGATGGCTACCGCTCGCTGATGGCTACCGCCGCTGATGGCTACCGCCGCTGATAGTTACCGCTGATGGCTCGCTGATGGCTACCGCCGCTGATAGCTACCGCCGCTGATGGTTACCGCTGATGGCTACCGCTGGCGCTGATGGCTACCGCCGCTGATGGTTACCGCGCTGATGGCTACCGCCGCTGATAGTTACCGCCGCTGATGGCTACCGCTACCGCCGCTGATGGCTACCGCCGCTGATAGTTACCGCCGCTGATAGTTACCGCCGCTGATAGTTACCGCTCGCTGATAGTTACCGCCGCTGATGGTTACCGCCGCTGATAGTTACCGCCGCTGATAGTTACCGCCGCTGATGGTTACCGCTCGCTGATGGTTACCGCTCGCTGATAGTTACCGCTCGCTGATAGTTACCGCTCGCTGATGGTTACCGCTCGCTGATAGTTACCGCTCGCTGATAGTTACCGCTCGCTGATAGTTACCGCTCGCTGATAGTTACCGCTCGCTGATGGTTACCGCTCGCTGATAGTTACCGCTCGCTGATGGCTACCGCTCGCTGATAGTTACCGCTCGCTGATGGTTAACGCTCGCTGATGGCTACCGCTCACTGATGGCTACCGCTCGCTGATGGCTACCGCTAGCTGATGGCTACCGCTCGCTGATAGCTACCGCTCGCTGATAGTTACCGCTCGCTGATGGCTACCGCTAGCTGCAGCAGAAAATAATAAACAGACATCTAAGACATGTGACATCGTAAACGGTTCCCCCGGCAACACAGCATGGGTTTAAGTCACCCCTAAGACTCCAGAGGACACAGACAACTGCAGGATCAAACTTCCTGACTCAGAGGTCGGGGGGGTTCAGGCTAAAGGAGACAGAATGGTGGATGTGTTCATCCTGCTCTGCTCTATACACGATGGATGTGTTTATAGACTGTGTCATTGCATGAGTTGTCATCATAAACACAAACACAGGTTTATACATGCACAGAATGGGGAAGAAGGCATATACACTGAGTACACTAAACATTAAGAACACCTGCTCTGTCCATGACAGACTGACCAGGTGAATGCTATGATCCCTTATTGAGGTCACTTGGTAAATCCACTTCAATCAGTGTCGATGAAGTGGAGGAAACATGTTAAAAGAAGGATTTTTAAGTCTCAAGACAATTGAGACATGGATTGTGAGAAAGACAAAATATTCAAGGGCCTATGAACAGGCCTGCTCTGAGGGCTTGGGGGCTGCTTAAAGGGCATGGCGGCTGCTCTGAGGGCATGGCGGCTGCTCTGAGGGCATGGCGGCTGCTCTGAGGGCTGCTCTGAGGGCAAAAAGGGGGGGGGGGGGCGCGGAGCAACTCAATATTAGGAAGATGTTCCTGGTATAGCCAGTGTATATAATGTTTGGTATAGCCAGTGTATTTACTCTTTCGAAGTTCAAGCTTTAAACACTTTAGCCTATCTGAGAGATGGCTCTGTCTGAGAACCAGGCGCCAAAGGAACCAGAACGGCATATTGAAGAGACTAATATCAGAGGTTAGAGCTAAACCTCATACACACACTAGAAATAAAATGTCATTTGTCCCAGTCAAAAACTTTTAAACCTTACCATCCTGAACATCACCTCTTATCCCAAGGATTTAATCAACACTCAATCATCCTAACCCAAACACACACTTCCCCCATGTGTATGACAGCTAAACACATCCCCTCCCAGGAACCAGAATGCACCCCTCTCCCCCCAGCAGCAGTAAGCCTGTAAGACACTGGGTCTAATGGACCAGCTGGTTGATTAAGTTATTTGGATCCGGAGAGCAGACGAGGAGGAGAGATGACAGCTCCGTAACAGTTTGTATTCCGTCTCCTGAGAAACTCTCCCGCTCTGTCCTCCCGGCCCAGATCTGGGATCCGTGCCACCACCAGAGCCTGGGAACGCCGGGAGACAGAGGTTACCAGGACACGGGGTGGGCTCTGGTTCAATCGCCACATCATCAGAACCGGTAAGGGAGGAGTTTGGTTGAGTACCACTGGCAGGCCTGGTAACTTTTCACTGATAGATACCAACTGCCTTCAGTTGGTAGCCTGAACCTCAACACCAGCCGCTCCCAGCACATAATCTTGAATTCTCGAGTCATAAGAACCGCGTTTTGAGGTTTGGCACACGAGACACAGAGGGCAGCAGCACCACAGAGCCTGTTCCTTGATCAGCTGACCACCCTGGTGTTGTTCAGGACAGTTCTTTCCTTTCAGGTCACCTCAGAGGTCAGTGGTTAATGAAGGAGGAAGTGTGTGATGATCCGTTAAACCCTTCAAAAATTCAGATCTTTTAACAAGTAAGATGAAAACATTTCTTTAGTTTACGAGGGGACGTTAAAAAGGTTTAAGTGACAAAAGTGTTTCCACAGGCCAGCATCTGGACACATCGTACCCAGGATCACAGCATCCTCCCCCTGGCCTGGTGTCTACCCGTGTTGGGGGCTTCCCCGAGGCCTGTAGTGTAATCATTTATAGGCCAGAACTTAGCAGAACATTTTGAAGGAAATCTGAGCATATTATTTGACAAATAGCTCAGTTTTTCAGCTTTGCCACTCTATTTCGACACCTGTCCCAATATTTAGCAAGCTTTTCACACCCTCATAATTACGAACAGTGCATTCGGAAAGTATTCAGACCCCTTCACCTTTTACACATTTTGTTACTTTACAGCCTTATTCTAAAATGGAATATATATATTTTTTATTTCTCAATCTACAAATGTAAGCAAGGGCTCCCTCATAGACGTCATCCTGACCAATTGGCCCTCCAAATACACCTCCGCTGTCTTCAACCAGGATCTCAGCGACCACTGCCTCATTGCCTGTATCCGCTACGGTGCCGCAGTCAAACGACCACCCCTCATCACTGTCAAACGCTCCCTAAAACACTTCTGTGAGCAGGCCTTTCTAATTGACCTGGCCCGGGTATCCTGGAAGGACTGACCTCATCCCGTCAGTTGAGGATGCCTGGTCATTCTTTAAGAGTAACTTCCTCACCATTTTAGATAAGCATGCTCCGTTCAAAAATGCAGAACTAAGAACAGATACAGCCCTTGGTTCACTCCAGACCTGACTGCCCTCGACCAGCACAAAAACATCCTGTGGCGGACTGCAATAGCATCGAACAGTCCCCGCGATATGCAACTGTTCAGGGAAGTCAGGAATCAATACACGCAGTCAGTCAGGAAAGCTAAGGCCAGCTTCTTCAGGCAGAAGTTTGCATCCTGTAGCTCCAACTCCAAAAAGTTCTGGGACACTGTGAAGTCCATGGAGAACAAGAGCACCTCCTCCCAGCTGCCCACTGCACTGAGGCTAGGGAACACGGTCACCACCGACAAATCCATGATTATCGAAAACTTCAACAAGCATTTCTCAACGGCTGGCCATGCCTTCCGCCTGGCTACTCCCACCTCGGCCAACAGCTCCGCCCCCCACCCCGCAGCTCCTCGCCCAAGCCTCTCCAGGTTCTCCTTTACCCAAATCCAGATAGCAGATGTTCTGAAAGAGCTGCAAAACCTGGACCCGTATAAATCAGCTGGGCTTGACAATCTGGACCATCTATTTCTGAAACTATCCGCCGCCATTGTCGCAACCCCTATTACCAGCCTGTTCAACCTCTCTTTCATATCATCTGAGATCCCCAAGGATTGGAAAGCTGCCGCAGTCATCCCCCTCTTCAAAGGGGGAGACACCCTGGACCCAAACTGTTACAGACCTATATCCATTCTGCCCTGCCTATCTAAGGTCTTCGAAAGCCAAGTCAACAAACAGGTCACTGACCATCTTGAATCCCACCGTACCTTCTCCTCTATGCAATCTGGTTTCCGAGCCGGTCACGGGTGCACCTCAGCCACACTCAAGGTACTAAACGACATCATAACCGCCATCGATAAAAGACAGTACTGTGCAGCCGTCTTCATCGACCTTGCCAAGGCTTTCGACTCTGTCAATCACCATATTCTTATCGGCAGACTCAGTAGCCTCGGTTTTTCGGATGACTGCCTTGCCTGGTTCACCAATTACTTTGCAGACAGAGTTCAGTGTGTCAAATCGGAGGGCATGCTGTCCGGTCCTCTGGCAGTCTCTGTGGGAGTGCCACAGGGTTCAATTCTTGGGCCGACTCTTTTCTCTGTATATATCAATGATGTTGCTCTTGCTGCGGGCGATTCCCTGATCCACCTCTACGCAGACGACACCATTGTATACACTTTCGGCCCGTCATTGGACACTGTGCTATCTAACCTCCAAACGAGCTTCAATGCCATACAACACTCCTTCCGTGGCCTCCAACTGCTCTTAAACGCTAGTAAAACCAAATGCATGCTTTTCAACCGATCGCTGCCTGCACCCGCATCCCCGACTAGCATCACCACACTGGATGGTTCCGACCTTGAATATGTGGACACCTATAAGTACCTAGGTGTCTGGCTAGACTGCAAACTCTCCTTCCAGACCCATATCAAACATCTCCAATCGAAAATCAAATCAAGAGTCGGCTTTCTATTCCGCAACAAAGCCTCCTTCACTCACGCTGCCAAGCTTACCCTAGTAAAACTGACTATCCTACCGATCCTCGACTTCGGCGATGTCATCTACAAAATTGCTTCCAACACTCTACTCAGCAAATTGGATGCAGTTTATCACAGTGCCATCCGTTTTGTCACTAAAGCACCTTATACTACCTACCACTGCGACTCGTATGCTCTAGTCGGCTGGCCCTCGCTACATATTCGTCGCCAGACCCACTGGCTCCAGGTCCTCTACAAGACCATGCTAGGTAAAGCTCCGCCTTATCTCAGTTCACTGGTCACGATGGCAACACCCATCCGTAGCACGCGCTCCAGCAGGTGTATCTCACTGATCATCCCTAAAGCCAACACCTCATTCGGCCGCCTTTCGTTCCAGTACTCTGCTGCCTGTGACTGGAACGAATTGCAAAAATCGCTGAAGTTGGAGACTTATCTCCCTCACCAACTTCAAACATCAGCTATCTGAGCAGCTAACCGATCGCTGCAGCTGTACATAATCTATTGGAAAATAGCCCACCCATTTTCACCTACCTCATCCCCACAGTTTTTATTTATTTACTTTTCTGCTCTTTTGCACACCAATATCTCTACCTGTACATGATCATCTGATCATTTATCACTCCAGTGTTAATCTGCAATACTGTAATTATTCGCCTACCTCCTCATGCCTTTTGCACACATTGTATATAGACTCCCCTTCACACTGCTATGCTTTATCTTGGCCAGGTCGCAGTTGCAAATGAGAACTTGTTCTCAACTAGCCTACCTGGTTAAATAAAGGTGAAATAAAAATATATAACAAATAAAACCCCATAATGACAAAATGAAAACTGTTTTTTAGAAATGTTTGCAAATGTATTAAAAATAAAAAACAGAAATACCTTATTTACATAACTATTCAGACCCTTTGCTATGAGACGCGAAATTGAGCTCCGGTGCATCCTGTTTCCATTGATCATCCTTGAGATGTTTCTACAACTTGATTGGAGTCCACCTGTGGTAAATTCAATTGATTGGACATGATTTGGAAAGGCACACACCTGTCTATATAAGGTCCTACAGTTGACAGAGCAAAAACAGAGGCATGATGTTGAAGGAATTGTCCGTAAAGCTCCGATACAGGATTGAGTCATGGCACAGATCTTTGGGTACCAAAGAATGTCTGCAGCATTGAAGGTCTCCAAGAACACAGTGGCCTCCATCATTCTTAAATGGAAGAAGATTGGAACCACCAAGACTCTTCCTAGAGCTGGTCGCCCGGCCAAACTGAGCAATCGGGGGAGAAGGGCCTTGGTCAGGGAGGTGACCAAGAACCCAATGGTGACTCTGACAGACGTCCAAAGTTCCTCTGTGGAGATGGGATAACCTTCCAGAAGGACAACCAACTCTGCAGCACTCCACCAATCAGGCCTTTATGGTACAGTGGCCAGACGGAAGCCACTCCCCAAAGGCACCTAAAGGACTCTTAGACCATGAGAAACAAGATTGTCTGGTCTGATGAAACCCAGATGAAACTCTTTGGCCTGAATGCCAAGTGTCATGTCTGGAGGAAACCTGCCAACATCCCTACGGTGAAGCATGGTGGCAGCATCATGCTGTGAGGATGTTTTTCAGAGGCAGGGACTGGGAGACGACTAGTCAGGATCGAGGTAAAGATTAATGGAGCAAAGTACAGAGAGATCCTTGATGAAAACCTGCTCCAGAGCGCTCAGGACCTCAGACGGGGGTTAAAGTTCAGCTTCCAACAGGACAATGACCCCGAGCACACAGCCAAGATAATGCAGGAGTGGCTTCGGGACAAGTCTCCGAATATCCTTGAGTGGCCCAGCCAGAGACCGGACTTGAACCCGACCGAACATCTCTGGAGAGACCTGAAAATAGCTGTGCAGCAACGCATCCCATCCCAACCTGACAGAGCTAGAAGGCCAGCATCCCGGAGTCGCCTCTTCACTGTTGACGTTGAGACTGGTGTTTTGCGGGTACTATTTAATAAAGATGCAAGTTAAGGTCTTGTGAGGCGTCTGTTCCTCAAACTAGACACTCTAATGTACGTATCATCTTGCTCAGTGGTGCACCGGGTTTTCCCACTCCTCTTTCTATTCTGGTTAGAGCCAGTTTGCACTGTTCTGTGAAGGGAGTAGTACACAGCGTTGTACGAGATCTTCAGTTTCTTAGCAATTTCTCGCATGGAATAGCCTTAATTTCTCAGAACAAGAATAGACTGATGAGTTTCAGAAGAAAGTGCTTTGTTTCTGGCCAATTTGAGCCTGTTATCGAGCCCACAAATGCTGATGCTCCAGATACTCAACTAGTCTAAAGAAGGCCAGTTTTATTGCTTCTTTAAATCAGCACAACAGTTTTTAGCTGTGCTAACATAATTGCAAAAGGGTTTTCTAATTATCAATTAGCCTTTAAAATAATAAACTTGTATTAGCTAACACAATGTGCCATTGGAACACAGGAGTGATGGTTGCTGATAATGGGCCTCTGTACGCCTATGTAGATATTCCATTTTAAAAAACCCAGCTACAATAGTCATTTACAACATTAACTATCTACACTGTATTTCTGATCTATTTGAGGTTATTTTAATGGACAAAAAAAAATTCTTTAAAAAAACAAGGACATTTCTAAGTGACCCCAAACTTTTGAACAGTAGTGTATGTAAATGTGATAGTTTTGAATTTTTAATACATGTGCAAAAATGTCCCAAAAACTTTTTTTGCTTTGTCATTATGGGGTATTGCGATGTCATTATGGGGTATTGCGATGTCATTATGGGGTATTGCGATGTCATTATGGGGTATTGCGATGTCATTATGGGGTATTGCGATGTCATTATGGGGTATTGCGATGTCATTATGGGGTATTGCGATGTCATTATGGGGTATTGCGATGTCATTATGGGGTATTGCGATGTCATTATGGGGTATTGTGTGTAGATTGATGGGGGGGGACTAAATGTAATCAATTTTAGAATAAGGCTCTAATGTAACAAAATGTGGAAAAAGTCAAGGAGTCTGAATACTTTCCCAATCCACTGAACACAGAAACACGCTCACAGCTCAAACACAGACTGGCACTGAGGAATGACACTGACGTAAACACAGCTCAAACACAGACTGGCACTAAGGAATGACACTGACGTAAACACAGCTCAGACACAGACTGGCACTAAGGAATGACACTGACGTAAACACAGCTCAGACACAGACTGGCACTAAGGAATGACACTGACGTAAACACAGCTCAAACACAGACGGGCACTGAGGAATGACACTGACGTAAACACAGCTCAAACACAGACTGGCACTAAGGAATGACACTGACGTAAACACAGCTCAAACACAGACTGGCACTGAGGAATGACACTGACGTAAACACACTCAGACACAGACTGGCACTGAGGAATGACACTGACGTAAACACACTCAGACACAGACTGGCACTGAGGAATGACACCGACGTAAACACACTCAGACACAGACTGGCACTGAGGAATGACACTGACGTAAACACACTCAGACACAGACTGGCACTGAGGAATGACACCGACGTAAACACACTCAGACACAGACTGGCACTAAGGAATGACACTGACGTAAACACACTCAGACACAGACTGGCACTAAGGAATGACACCGGCGTAAACACACTCAGACACAAACTGGCACTGAGGAATGACACTGACGTAAACACACTCAAACACCTGCCTGAAGTAGGCCACGCGGTTTACTGATCACTCTAACCACTGTGCTGTGGCCAAACCACAACGATACAGTCAAAACAGCTGCGATGGGTCAAACCACACACACACACACACACACACACACACAGCTCAACTGCTTTGTGTGAGCCAATGCGGCTGAGTCATGCAAAAAGTCTGTTTAAGGCAGCACACCAGGCCCAACACAACAGACATAGCTAAACCATTTACCACTGCTTTTCAGCGTATAAACATATCTGACCGAGTTAAAATCCTTTTGATTTGAGACATTAGATACATCTAAATACCTGTTCATTCTCTGGAATCATGGATGGACTATTTATCCTGAGATTCTGGTTTATTTCAGCTCCAAAAACCTGGTTTTGATGCTTTTCTCACAATGAAACCCATCCCCTTTAATTTCTGTATTGTATAACGTTATTGACTCTGTCAGGTTTGTAAAAACGGCCTAAGTGGCTGGTTTGGTTTTGGCCTCTTGTAGCTCGGCGGCATTCCTGGTCAATGCTCTCTCTCCAGACTCCTCCTCTCCAGACTCCATCACGATTATTTAACTACCAGACACTCCCAGTCCTCGTCTCCACTCGGATTGTGCAAACACAGCTCTGAAACAGCTGAGGTTAACCATTACCATTCATAAAAACAACAACTGCTGAAATAAGTTCCATGTTAATGTCAACAGCAATCCTTCAGTCGACTGGACTGGCATAACATAACAGAGAGGGCAGTCTAGATTATTCCCCCAGAGCAATGATGGGCAACTTTGATGGAGGTGGGAACCACAAAATAATCGTAAACTCATCATGAAGGGCACACATTGGCTCGCAGGTCTGAGTACAAATGCAGTCTTTTTGGGGGCCCGAAGGCTAAATTGTTGAAAAACTGCTGATGCACAACCAAATTTCAAAATTGCACCTTGTGTTTTCTACTATTATAACACTGAGGACAAGAGAACTCTGTAGGACTGAGTGAGATTCAACAGCTCCTCCAATACATCTGCACAAAACACACACACACACACACACACACACACACACACACACACACACACACACACACACACACACCTATTGTACTAAAAGTTAGTTGTTCAATGAATAGGAATATATATAAAAACATGTTTTAGTTGTTATCCTGTTTATCTCTTAACTTTAGTTAGTAGTTACTGTATTTCTGATTGCTATTCTTTCTTTCTGCAACATGAAATCACTATCAGTCAGCATGTGGAACATTCAGGGTCTAACCTCATCAACCCATCAGTCGGCATGTGGAACATTCAGGGCCTAAAGTCATCAACCTATCAGTCAGCATGTGGAACATTCAGGGCCTAAACTCATCAACCTATCAGTCAGCATGTGGAACATTCAGGGCCTAAACTCATCAACCTATCGGCATGTGGAACATTCTAAACTCATCAACCCCCAGTCAGCATGTGGAACATTCAGGGCCTAAACTCATCAACCTATCAGTCAGCATGTGGAACATTCAGGGCCTAAACTCATCAACCTATCCGTCTTCATCTCCCCATAGAAACAACAGTGACAGACCACATGAGGAGACAGCTTTATTACAGGCCATAGTGTCTCTAACTGTCTTCATCTCCCCATAGAAACAACAGTGACAGACCACATGAGGAGACAGCTTTATTACAGGCCATAGTGTCTCTAACTGTCTTCATCTCCCCATAGAAACAACAGTGACAGACCACATGAGGAGACAGCTTTATTACAGGCCACAATGTCTCTAACTGTCTTCATCTCCCCATAGAAACAACAGTGACAGACCACATGAGGAGACAGCTTCATTACAGGCCATAGTGTCTCTAACTGTCTTCATCTCCCCATAGAAACAACAGTGACAGCTTCATTACAGGCCATAGTGTCTCTAACTGTCTTCATCTCCCCATAGAAACAACAGTGACAGCTTTATTAGAGGCCATAATGTCTCTAACTGTCTTCATCTCCCCATAGAAACAACAGGGACAGCTTTATTACAGGCCATACTGTCTCTAACTGTCTTCATCTCCCCATAGAAACAACAGGGACAGCTTTATTACAGGCCATACTGTCTCTAACTGTCTTCATCTCCCCATAGAAACAACAGGGACAGCTTTATTACAGGCCATACTGTCTCTAACTGTCTTCATCTCCCCATAGAAACAACAGGGACAGCTTTATTACAGGCCATACTGTCTCTAACTGTCTTCATCTCCCCATAGAAACAACAGGGACAGCTTTATTACAGGCCATACTGTCTCTAACTGTCTTCATCTCCCCATAGAAACAACAGTAGCACCATCAACAACAACAGAAGGGATCTGTTGCAGCTCTGTAGAAGCCTGGGTCTGTACTTTGTCAATGGTAGGTTACAGGGGGGGAATCTTTGGGGAGATTCACCTACTGCTCACCTCTTGGCCACAGTACACTGGACTATATAATCACAGACATTGACCCTTTCTCTCTCAGATCATTCACTGTCAAGCCACTAACACCTCTGTCTGATCACAGCCAAATTACGTTGTTCCTCAATAGAACAGACATGGAAACAACCACACATTCACAGCCCAGTAAGCTGTACAACATCAGACAGACATTCACAGCCCAGTAAGCTGTACAACATCAGACAGACATTCACAGCCCAGTCAGCTGTACAACATCAGACAGACATTCACAGCCCAGTAAGCTGTACAACATCAGACAGACATTCACAGCCCAGTAAGCTGTACAACATCAGACAGACATTCACAGCCCAGTCAGCTGTACAACATCAGACAGACATTCACAGCCCAGTAAGCTGTACAACATCAGACAGACATTCACAGCCCAGTCAGCTGTACAACATCAGACAGACATTCACAGCCCAGTCAGCTGTACAACATCAGACAGACATTCACAGCCCAGTCAGCTGTACAACATCAGACAGACATTCACAGCCCAGTAAGCTGTACAACATCAGACAGACATTCACAGCCCAGTCAGCTGTACAACATCAGACAGACATTCACAGCCCAGTCAGCTGTACAACATCAGAAATTCATACAGATGGGCACAAAACAGCACAGAAGAATACCAGAATGCAACCAAAATATCCTAATAACTTTCTGGATACCACATTCACTCACAGTAAAGAAGGCATCTAGCAGTAAAATAATATATATATATATATATTCAGGCAAACCGCAAAAGAAGCACAATTGAAATTGATAAAAAAATAAAAAATAAATAAGACCACAGATGACGACTGATTTGATGCAGATTTTAAAATAAGGAAAAAACTTAGAACACTATCCAACCAAAAGCACAGAGACCCTAATAATGGTGAATTACACCTTCATTACTGTGAGACTTTAAAACTCTATAAACGTAACACAAACAACTTCTGGCAAAATTGGAAAAAAAGAAAAAAAACGAGTCGAAAAACAAGAGGAATTAGCGATACAAAATGGTGACATATTGACACCCATTTTAAAAAACACTCTACAACACCGTTCAAATTGGCACAAACGCAGAGCAATGCCAAATTCATGAGAAGTTGAATGGATTAGAAAAAGCTATAAAGGACAATCAAAATCCACTGGACTCCCCAGTTACTGACCAGGAGCTCTATAAGAAACTAAACTATTACTGACCAGGAGCTCTATAAGAAACTAAACTATTACTGACCAGGAGCTCTATAAGAAACTAAACTATTACTGACCAGGAGCTCTATAAGAAACTAAACTATTACTGACCAGGAGCTCTATAAGAAACTAAACTATTACTGACCAGGAGCTCTATAAGAAACTAAACTATTACTGACCAGGAGCTCTATAAGAAACTAAACTATTACTGACCAGGAGCTCTATAAGAAACTAAACTATTACTGACCAGGAGCTCTATAAGAAACTAAACTATTACTGACCAGGAGCTCTATAAGAAACTAAACTATTACTGACCAGGAGCTCTATAAGAAACTAAACTATTACTGACCAGGAGCTCTATAAGAAACTAAACTATTACTGACCAGGAGCTCTATAAGAAACTAAACTATTACTGACCAGGAGAAACTAAACTATTACTGACCAGGAGCTCTATAAGAAACTAAACTATTACTGACCAGGAGCTCTATAAGAAACTAAACTATTACTGACCAGGAGCTCTATAAGAAACTAAACTATTACTGACCAGGAGCTCTATAAGAAACTAAACTACTGACCAGGAGCTCTATAAGAAACTAAACTATTACTGACCAGGAGCTCTATAAGAAACTACACTATTACTGACCAGGAGCTCTATAAGAAACTAAACTATTACTGACCAGGAGCTCTATAAGAAACTAAACTATTACTGACCAGGAGCTCTATAAGAAACTAAACTATTACTGACCAGGAGCTCTATAAGAAACTAAACTATTACTGACCAGGAGCTCTATAAGAAACTAAACTATTACTGACCAGGAGCTCTATAAGAAACTAAACTATTACTGACCAGGAGCTCTATAAGAAACTAAACTATTACTGACCAGGAGCTCTATAAGAAACTACACTATTACTGACCAGGAGCTCTATAAGAAACTAAACTATTACTGACCAGGAGCTCTATAAGAAACTAAACTATTACTGACCAGGAGCTCTATAAGAAACTAAACTATTACTGACCAGGAGCTCTATAAGAAACTAAACTATTACTGACCAGGAGCTCTATAAGAAACTAAACTATTACTGACCAGGAGCTCTATAAGAAACTAAACTATTACTGACCAGGAGCTCTATAAGAAACTAAACTATTACTGACCAGGAGCTCTATAAGAAACTAAACTATTACTGACCAGGAGCTCTATAAGAAACTAAACTATTACTGACCAGGAGCTCTATAAGAAACTAAACTATTACTGACCAGGAGCTCTATAAGAAACTAAACTATTACTGACCAGGAGCTCTATAAGAAACTAAACTATTACTGACCAGGAGCTCTATAAGAAACTACACTATTACTGACCAGGAGCTCTATAAGAAACTAAACTATTACTGACCAGGAGCTCTATAAGAAACTAAACTATTACTGACCAGGAGCTCTATAAGAAACTAAACTATTACTGACCAGGAGCTCTATAAGAAACTACACTATTACTGACCAGGAGCTCTATAAGAAACTACACTATTACTGACCAGGTGCTCTATAAGAAACTAAACTATTACTGACCAGGAGCTCTATAAGAAACTACACTATTACTGACCAGGAGCTCTATAAGAAACTACACTATTACTGACCAGGAGCTCTATAAGAAACTAAACTATTACTGACCAGGAGCTCTATAAGAAACTAAACTATTACTGACCAGGAGCTCTATAAGAAACTAAACTATTACTGACCAGGAGCTCTATAAGAAACTAAACTATTACTGACCAGGAGCTCTATAAGAAACTAAACTATTACTGACCAGGAGCTCTATAAGAAACTACACTATTACTGACCAGGAGCTCTATAGGAAACTAAACTATTACTGACCAGGGGCTCTATAAGAAACTAAACTATTACTGACCAGGGGCTCTATAAGAAACTACACTATTACTGACCAGGAGCTCTATAAGAAACTAAACTATTACTGACCAGGAGCTCTATAAGAAACTAAACTATTACTGACCAGGAGCTCTATAAGAAACTAAACTATTACTGACCAGGAGCTCTATAGGAAACTTCAGGCCCTCAGATTTCAAAAAGCCTGCGGACCTGATGGCATCCCAAATGAGATGCTCAAACTCACTAGTGCAACATTTCAATTGGCTATATTAAAACTGTTTTATTTGACCCCGAGTGTAGGTTATTTCCCTGACATCTGGAATCAAGGACTCATATCCCCAATCTTTAAGAACGGAGACAAATTTGGCCTTAACAATTATAGAGGCATTTGTGTGAACAGTAACCCGGGGAAGGTTTTCTATAGTATTATAAATGTAAAACTTCTAAACTTCACTTAGAAGCACAATGTCTTGAGTAAAAGCCTAATTGGATTTATACCAAAACATCGCACGACTGATTTTATTTACACCCTACACACCCTGATAGATAAACATGTCCACCAAAATATACACTTGCCTTATCGACTTCTAAAAAGCATTTGATTCTATTTGGCATACAGGACTGTTCTACAAAGTCATTGAAAGTGGTATAGGGGGTAAAACATATGACATAATTAAATCAATGTATACTGGCAATACGTGCAGCATTAAAATTGGCAAGAAAATAACAGAATTATTTAACCAGGGGCGGAGCCTTTGCCAGGGTTGCAATCTGAGCCCTTCAAGATTTACATTAACGAATTGGCCACTATTCTAGAAAAATCCTCAGCCCCTGGTGTTAGTCTCCACAATTCAGAGGTTAAATGCCTACTCCTCGCAGATGACCAATGCCTGCTGTCACCCACAGCACATGGCCTACCTCAGACCCTGGACCTGCTAGAGCAGTAAACCCCAAAAATACTCAAATAATGATTTTGGAGGGAAGATCCAGATCTCAGGGAATTAGACCAAAGTTTTCAATTGGTACAAAATACACTACAATTACTTAGGTTTAAAAATAAGCTCAACTGGACACCTTAATGATGCAGTGAATGAACTGAGAGAGAAAGCACGCAGGGCATTCTGCACCATTAAAAAAACAATTAAAATTGAAATACCTATTCAAATTTGCCAAAAACTAATTGAATGTGTCATGGAACCAATTGCAATTTATACCAGCGAGGTGTGGGGTCCACTTGCAAAACAAAATTTCATCAAAATGGGACAAACACCCCATTGAAACCCTGCATGCAGAGTTCTGTAAGATTCTCCTACATGTCCAGAGGAAAACTACAAGCAATGCATGCAGGGCAGAATTAGGCCAATATCCACTACTAATAAAAACTAAAAAAAAGGAGCCATTTAGATGTTTCCAAAACTTAAATACAGTGACCCCCTCTCATATCATTACCACGCCCTGCAATGCCAAGCACTGAGCAAAAAAAATAAATAAAAAAAAGAGTCCCCTCACCCAGCTGGTCCTGAGTTCACAAACCTGTTCTACTAACACACTGAAGCCTCAGTCCCCTCATCCAGCTGGTCCTGAGTTCACAAACCTGTTCTACTAACACACTGAAGCCTCAGTCCCCTCATCCAGCTGGTCCTGAGTTCACTAACCTGTTCTACTAACACACTGAAGCCTCAGTCCCCTCATCCAGCTGGTCCTGAGTTCACAAACCTGTTCTACTAACACACTGAAGCCTCAGTCCCCTCATCCAGCTGGTCCTGAGTTCACAAACCTGTTCTACTAACACACTGAAGCTTCAGTCCCCTCATCCAGCTGGTCCTGAGTTCACAAACCTGTTCTACTAACACACTGAAGCTTCAGTCCCCTCATCCAGCTGGTCCTGGGGCCGAGTTCACAAACCTGTTCTACTAACACACTGAAGCCTCAGTCCCCTCATCCAGCTGGTCCTGGGGCCGAGTTCACAAACCTGTTCTACTAACACACTGAAGCTTCAGTCCCCTCATCCAGCTGGTCCTGGGGCCGAGTTCACAAACCTGTTCTACTAACACACTGAAGCCTCAGTCCCCTCATCCAGCTGGTCCTGGGACCGAGTTCACAAACCTGTTCTACTAACACACTGAAGCCTCAGTCCCCTCATCCAGCTGGTCCTGGGACCGAGTTCACAAACCTGTTCTACTAACACACTGAAGCCTCAGTCCCCTCATCCAGCTGGTCCTGGGGCCGAGTTCACAAACCTGTTCTACTAACACACTGAAGCCTCAGTCCCCTCATCCAGCTTGTCCTGGGGCCGAGTTCACAAACCTGTTCTACTAACACACTGAAGCCTCAGTCCCCTCATCCAGCTGGTCCTGGGGCTGAGTTCACTAACCTGTTCTACTAACACACTGAAGCCTCAGTCCCCTCATCCAGCTGGTCCTGGGGCTGAGTTCACTAACCTGTTCTACTAACACACTGAAGCCTCAGTCCCCTCATCCAGCTGGTCCTGGGGTTGAGTTCACGAACCTGTTCTACTAACACACTGAAGCCTAGTCCCCTCATCCAGCTGGTCCTGGGGCCGAGTTCACAAACCTGTTCTACTAACACACTGAAGCCTCAGTCCCCTCATCCAGCTGGTCCTGAGTTCACAAACCTGTTCTACTAACACACTGAAGCCTCAGGACCAGAACATCCAATCAATCAGAATAAACCAAATTACAACACAGTCAAAACAAAACTACACTGCCTATTGGGAAACACATGCACAAACACAAAGCGAAATGCAGTGCTATCTGGCCCTAAATGGACAGTACACCGTGGCTAACTCTTTGACCATGGTTACTGATCAAAACCTTTGAAAAACCTTGACAAAGTACAAGCTCACTGAGCACAGTTTTGCCATTGAGAAGGGTAGACACAAGAAAACCTGGCTCCCTTCCGGCTGTGTAACCACTGCCTCACAGCAGAACCTGAGACGGAGCTGCATTTCCTGACTAAATGTAAAATAATACCAAACAATTAGAGAGTGTCATTTCCCCATATTTGAACCCCTTATTTAAGGTTTCAAATACCTCTCTGATGAGAATAGGCTACCCGTCCTGTTGGGGGAGGACGCAGAGAGCGACAGACCGAGAGAGAGAGAGAGAGACACAGAGAAAGACACACAGAGAGACACAGAGAGAGAGAGAGGCAGAGAGAGAGGCAGAGAGAGAGAGAGAGAGACACAGAGAGAGACACAGAGACACAGAGAGAGAGAGAGAGACAGAGAGAGAGAGAGAGAGAGAGAGAGAGAGAGAGAGAGAGAGAGAGAGAGAGAGAGAGAGAGAGAGAGAGAGAGAGAGAGAGAGAGAGAGAGAGAGAAACAGAGGATGTGTACTTCTGAAAGATCCTTGTGAAAACCACAAGGGCTGTTGCAAGTGGTGGTTACTGTAAGGAATTACTGGTACTCACAGCCACAGGAATGACCTTTTACTACCTGCAGGCTATATGAAGGATCCTTCTAGAAACCAAGACCAATCTAAAAGCAATAAGCCATAAGCCAATAAGCAATAAGCTCTTTGGAAGAGGTTAAAGTGCCATCTGAAACAATAGTGTGAGTCTCTTCCTCTGTGTGCAGTTGCTGCTGAAGCACACCTGTGTTTGATGCAGTGCGCCAGAGAAGTCCTTCCACTGTCGGGAGAAATGCTAATGCATGTTAATATATGTTAATTGCATGCAAATAAAAAGGTTGCTTCTCTATCACACCCAAAACGGAAGCACAACCATGGCTTCGGATTAGCAGGCGGAGGACTTCTGAGAGAGGTCGCTGTTATGCCTGAATTCGACCCCAAAAACCCAACGGGGTTGAGAGCAGTTGTATGAAACCATTCGGTATGTCAAGAAAAGCTTTTAAACGTGCCAGCCCACTTTTAATTTCTATTCAAGTTTGACTCGCCATAAATTTGGGCGTCTGAAGTGTGCATAAGCCGGCATTTTCAAATGAGTTTACAACATAGCAACAAAAAGACCAAAAGAAACTAAAACTATCCCTTAGCTTTTAATAGAGAACAACGAAAGCTGCCCCTTAAAACAAAACCAGTACAAAAGACAGAGGACTTTTACTGAGAAACCACTGGCTAGTATAAACCCCAAAAAATACGCTATAACTGACTATTCTTGTCTTGTTTGTGCCTGGTTTGCTTCTCTTGGACGGCCTCTGCCGAAGTGAAATGATGCCTTGTCTGAGCTGAAACCAGTGTAGTGTGGTGTGTAGGACTTCAGTACTGGTAATTAGTGTGAAGACAGCACAGGAGGCCATATCACCAGTGTGTGTATTGTGTGTATGTGTTACAGCTGTCCTTACAGCATCCTAGCGAAACATAAAAGCACCCGAAGGACACCACCCCTTTTGATCTGTCACATGATATTTCCTCCAACTGACTGTAGCCAGCTGTTTTACCAATCCATTACTACAACACATTCTGACTGTAGCCAGCCGTTCCATTCCATTACTACAACACATTCTGACTGTAGCCAGCCGTTCCATTACTACAACACATTCTGACTGTAGCCAGCCGTTTCATTACTGCAACACATTCTGACTGTAGCCAGCCGTTCCATTACTACAACACATTCTGACTGTAGCCAGCCGTTCCATTACTACAACACATTCTGACTGTAGCCAGCTGTTCCATTACTGCAACACATTCTGACTGTAGCCAGCTGTTCCATTACTACAACACATTCTGACTGTAGCCAGCTGTTTTACCAATCCATTACTACAACACATTCTGACTGTAGCCAGCCGTTCCATTAGTACAACACATTCTGACTGTAGCCAGCTGTTCCATTACTACAACACATTCTGACTGTAGCCAGCCGTTCCATTACTGCAACACATTCTGACTGTAGCCAGCCGTTCCATTACTACAACACATTCTGACTGTAGCCAGCTGTTCCATTACTACAACACATTCTGACTGTAGCCAGCTGTTTTACCAATCCATTACTACAACACATTCTGACAGTAGCCAGCCGTTCCATTACTACAACACATTCTGACAGTAGCCAGCCGTTCCATTACTACAACACATTCTGACTGTAGCCAGCCGTTCCATTACTACAACACATTCTGACTGTAGCCAGCCGTTCCATTACTACAACACATTCTGACTGTAGCCAGCTGTTCCATTACTACAACACATTCTGACTGTAGCCAGCTGTTCCGTTACTACAACACATTCTGACTGTAGCCAGCTGTTCCATTACTACAACACATTCTGACTGTAGCCAGCTGTTCCATTACTACAACACATTCTGACTGTAGCCAGCCGTTCCATTACTACAACACATTCTGACTGTAGCCAGCTGTTCCATCACTACAACACATTCTGACTGTAGCCAGCTGTTCCATCACTACAACACATTCCAACTGTAGCCAGCTGTTCCATTACTACAACACATTCCGACTGTAGCCAGCTGTTCCATTACTACAACACATTCCGACTGTAGCCAGCTGTTCCATTACTACAATACATTCTGACTGTAGCCAGCTGTTCCATTGCTGCAACACATTCTGACTGTAGCCAGCTGTTCCATTACTGCAACACATTCTGACAGTAGCCAGCCGTTCCATTACTACAAAACATTCTGACTGTAGCCAGCCGTTCCATTACTACAACACATTCTGACTGTAGCCAGTCGTTCCATTACTACAACACATTCTGACTGTAGCCAGCTGTTCCATTACTACAACACATTCTGACTGTAGCCAGCTGTTCCATTACTACAACACATTCCGACTGTAGCCAGCTGTTCCATTACTACAACACATTCCGACTGTAGCCAGCTGTTCCATTACTACAATACATTCTGACTGTAGCCAGCTGTTCCATTGCTGCAACACATTCTGACTGTAGCCAGCTGTTCCATTACTGCAACACATTCTGACAGTAGCCAGCAGTTCCATTACTACAAAACATTCTGACTGTAGCCAGCCGTTCCATTACTACAACACATTCTGACTGTAGCCAGTCGTTCCATTACTGCAACACATTCTGACTGTAGCCAGCTGTTCCATTACTACAACACATTCTGACTGTAGCCAGCTGTTCCATTACTACAATACATTCTGACTGTAGCCAGCTGTTCCATTACTACAACACATTCTGACTGTAGCCAGCTGTTTCATTACTGCAACACATTCTATAATAATAATATAATAATATATATGCCATTTAGCAGACGTTTTTATCCAAAGCGACTTACAGTCATGTGTGCATACATTCTACGTATGGGTGGTCCCGGGGATCGAACCCACTACCCTGGCGTTACAAGCGCCATGCTCTACCAACTGAGCTACAGAAGGACCGTAGCCAGCTGTTATACCAATCCATTACTACAACACATTCTGACTGTAGCCAGCTGTTCCATTACAACAACACATTCTGACTGTAGCCAGCTGTTCCATTACTACAACACATTCTGACTGTAGCCAGCTGTTCCATTACTACAACACTGACTGTCATTTTGCAATCGTCACCTATACTGAAGATCAAGAGGCGGGAAATGGAATGGAACAAACAACTTCTGAGACTGAAGAAACATCTTTAGGACGATGAAGTGAATCATCAACAATGGCATACTGTAGACTGGGTGCATTTCCTGTATGCTGTACAGTTAATGTGAATACATATTACACACCGACACGTAGCACTCACGTCAGTAGCCATGAAGTGCTTTGAAAAGCTGGTCATGGCTCACATCAACACCCTTATCCCAGAAACCCTAGAATCCCACTCCAATTTGCATACCGCCCCAACAGATCCACAGATGATGCACTCTATATTGCACTCCACACTGCCCTTTCCCACCTGGACAAAAGGAACACCTATGTGAGAATGCTATTCATTGACTACAGCTCTGCATTCAACACCATAGCGCCCACAAAGCGCATCACTAAGCTAAGGCCTTGGGACAAAACACCTCCCTCTGCAACTGGATCCTGGACTTCCTGATGGATGTCCCCAGGTGGTAAGGGTAGGTAGCCACACATTCGCCACGCAGATCTTCAACACAGGGGCCCCTCAGGGGTGCGTGCTCAGTCCCCTCCTGTACTCCCCGTTCACTCATGACTGCACGGCCAGGCACGACTCTAACACCATCATTAAGTTGGCCGATGACAACAGTGGTAGGCCTGATCACCGACAATGACGAGACAGCCTATAGGGAGGAGGTCAGAGACCTGGCCGTGTGGTGCCAGAATAACAACCTCTCAACGTGATCAAGAAAAAGAGATGATTATGGACTACAGGAAAAGGAGGACCAAGCACGCCCCCATTCTCATCGACGGGGCTGTAGTGGAGCAGGTTGAGAGCTTCAAGTTCATTGGTGTCCACTTCACCAACAAACTAACATAGTCCAAGCACAACAAAACCTGTTGTATTCAGCATTTCACTGTAAGGTCTACTACACCTGTTCTATTCAGCATTTCACTGTTATGTCTACACCTGTTGTATTCAGCATTTCACTGTAAGGTCTACTACACCTGTTGTGTTCAGCATTTCACTGTAAGGTCTACTACACCTGTTGTGTTCAGCATTTCACTGTAAGGTCTACTACACCTGTTGTATTCAGCATTTCACTGTAAGGTCTACTACACCTGTTGTATTCAGCATTTCACTACCTGTTGTATTCGGCGTATGCGACTAAATTAAATTAAGCTCAGCTGTATGTCAATCCTGGATGCTGCGAATCTAGTTTCTGTCAGTCTAGAAAAAAGACTGACATAAATGGTGGCTAGTTTTTTTTCTAGCTGCCATTTTGTGTTTTCGTATTTCACCCAGGAATTAAAATCAATGAAGTGAAGAGGAACCAGCACCACAGAGGGAGATAGTCTTCCATTGTTGTGGAAAGGAGAATGAAATCAGAGGCATACGAGCATGATCAAACCCAGACATGTAGGACACACTCTCGCTCTCTCACACACAGCAGACAGGGCAGACACACAGGCACACACACACACACACTTACATCTTCGTCAGAGCCAGGGCTGTGGAGTGTGACTGCAATGGGGGCGGGCGTCTCTTGGGTCAGTGTTGGCATGGTAACCAGGTGCCCGGTGACTGCCTGTGGAGTGTGGATCTGCAGCACCTGGGCCGGCTGGCACAGCACCAACGGACCACCTGTTAGGAGGGGACAAACAACACTTAGATTATATACCTTTACTGTTATTAAATAATAAAAACTGTGTGTTTCGGTATTCCTCGCCAGTCGCTAACTACAAAAACAACAGAGCACTTGGTCACCCGTGACAGCTGGGAGCCCCTCTTCCCCATTGCTACTGTCTGGTCCGTCTCAAAAAGTACCCCCCCCCCTTCCCCAGTGGTACTGTCTGTACAGAGTGCACCCAGAGTTCCTTCTACCCACTGACCTCCCAGCGATCCTGCATTAACCCCTGAGCTTTAATAGAACTCCCTTCTCCCCACCTGTAGGAGAACTGAACACTGGGTAACTAACTGGACAGTTAGCGTGGCGGTCTCACAGTAATATATATACTCATGTAATACAATACTATGTTTATAAAACACCATATCCATGGTTTAAAGCTGTGGCCCACAGTGCCGTGTCAAACCACTCTCTGTGCCAGGAACCATCCATCACACAGAAACACTGGCACAGCCCCCCCAGACAAAGCCCCCCCGGTGTCCTGCTAAATGACCTGTCAGTGTTAATGATGATGAGATTAGACAAAGCTACAGCGCTGATAAAGGAACGCGGATGATCTCTTCAATACGTCCACAGTTTCGGCCCCCCTCCGGCAAGCTATTCCAGAGGCTGGGGGCATAGTAACTAAAGGCTGTCTCTCCATGCCTCTTGGTCCCAGGCTTTGGTGTAGTTAAAAGGCTGTTTCTCCATGCCTCTTGGTCCTAGACTTCAGGATAGTTAAAAGGCTGTCTCTCCATGCCTCTTGGTCCTAGACTTCAGGATAGTTAAAAGGCGGTCTCTCCATGCCTCTTGGTCCGAGGCTTTGGGATAGTTAAAAGGCTGTCTCTCCATGCCTCTTGGTCCCAGGCTTTGGGATAGTTAAAAGGCCAGAGGACCTGAGGGACCTACTGGGGACATAACCTAAAAGCATGTCTGACATGTATTGTGGTGCACAAGATAAGGGGTTAAGGCAATAAATAGGCCACGGTGGCGAAGTAATTACAATATAGCAATTAAACACTAGAATGGTAGATGTGCATAAGATGAATGTGCAAGTAGAGATACTGGGGTGCAAAGGAGCAAGATAAATAAATAAATACTGTATGGGGATGAGGTAGGTAGATAGCCCATCTGTAAACAGCCCATCTATGTACAGGTACAGTGATCTGTGAGCTGCTCTGAAAGCCGGTGCTTAAAGCTAGTGAGGGAGATATGAGTCTCCAGCTTCAGAGATTTTTGCAGTTCGTTCCAGTCATTGGCAGCAGATAACTGGAAGGAAAGATGACCAAAGGAGGAATTGGCTTTGGGGGTGACCAGTGAGATATACCTGCTGGAGCGCGTGCTACGAGTGGGTGCTGCTATGGTGACCAGTGAGCTGAGATAAGGCGGGGTTTTACCTAGCAGAGACATGTAGATAACCTGTAGCCAGTGGGTTTGGCGACGAGTATGAAGCGAGGGCCAACTAACGAGAGTGTACAGCTCGCAATGGTGGGTAGTGTATGGGGCTTTGGTGACAAAACGGATGGCACTGTGATAGACTGCATCCAGTTTGTTGAGTAGAGTGTTGGAGGCTATTTTATAGATCACCGAAGTCGAGGATTGGTAGGATGGTCAGTTTTACGAGGGTATGTTTGGCAGCATGCTTTGTTTGCGATATAGGAAACCAATTATAGACTTAATTTTGGATTGGAGATGCCTAATGTGAGTCTGGAAGGAGAGTTTAGTCTAACCAGACACCCAGGTATTTGTAGTTGTCCACGTATTCTAAGTCAGAGCCGTCCAGAGTAGTGATGCTGGACGGGCGAGCAGGTGCGGGCAGTGATCGATTGAATAGCATGCATTTAGTTTTACTTGCGTTTAAGAGCAGTTGGAGGCCACGGAAGGAGAGTTGTATGGCATTAAAACTCGTCTGGAGGTTAGTTAACACAGTGTCCAAAGAGGTGCCAGAAGTATATAGAATGGTGTCGTCTGCGTAGAGGTGTACCAGAGAATCTCCAGCAGCAAGAGCAACATCATTGATGTATACAGAGAAGAGAGTCGGCCTGAGGATTGAACCCTGTGGCACCCCCATAGAGACTGCCAGAGGTCCGGACAACAGGCCCTCCGATTTGACACACTGAACTCTATCAGAGAAGTAGTTGGTAAACCAGGCGAGGCAATCATTTGAGAAACCAAATCGTGTCTGCCACTAAGAATGTGGTGATTGACAGAGTCGAAAGCCTTGGCCAGGTTGATGAATACGGCTGCACAGTAATGTCTCTTATCGATGGAGGTTATGATGTCGTTTAGGACCTTGAGTGTGGCTGAAGTGCACCCATGACCAGCTCTGAAACCAGATTGCATAGCGGAGAAGGTACGGTGGGATTCTAAATGGTCGGTAATCTGTTCGTTAACTTGGCTTTCGAAGACCTTAGAAAGACAGGGTAGGATAGATATAGGTCTGTAGCAGTTTGGGTCTAGAGTGTCACCCACTTTGAAGAGGGGGATGACCATGGCAGCTTTCCAATCTTTGGGAATCTCAGACGATACGAAAGAGAGGTTGAACAGGGTAGTAAATAGGGGTTGCAACAATTTCAGCAGATCATTTTTAGAAAGAGAGGGTCCAGATTGTTTAGCCCGGCTGATTTGTAGGGGTCCAGAAATTGCAGCTCTTTCAGAGCATCAGATATCTAGATTTGGGTAAAGGAGAAATGGTGGGGGCTTTGGCGGGTTGCTGTGGAGGGTGCCGGGCAGTTGACCGGGGTAGGGTAGCCAGGTGGAAAGCATGGCCAGCCGTAGAGAAATGCTTATTGAAATTCTCAATTATAGTGGATTTATCGGTGGTGACTGTGTTTCCTAGCCTCAGAGCAGGCTCTTGTGATTGTGTGGAAATCATCTCACACCTAAAGCATTTGTGCCCAGTCTTGGATAAAAACACTAGAGGGTTAAGCACTACTAGCGTTAGCCTGCTCCGTTTCCATGACGGCTAGCAGCTAACTGCTACTTAACAGGAATTAGGTGTGCTAGATTAGGGTTATAGTGTAAACCTACAGGACGGTAGCTCTCCAGGCAGAGAGTTGGAGAGCCCTGATCTAGAGAGAAAGTTATATTCAAACGCTAAACTAAAAATGGGTTTTGAATGTGGTTCAAATTCACATTCAAGACTACAGAGGTCAAATATTCCAGTGTTGGTTTAGTCCCGGGCAAACTGTGACAAAACTGTTTTTTATTGGCCCAGACTCAGCTGAGGTAGAAGATGAGAAAGAGGATCAGATTGGTAGGTCTGAATGAAACACAGGCTGGTGGGCCGAGGTAAGGAAACACTACTAAAACATTGACTCACAAATGATTAAACACAGATCCTAAAAAGAGGGTCAACGAAAGTAGAGATAGGGCGACATCTGCTGGCCAACAATACACAACACCCTCCCAAACTCCCACCCAAAACTTCCCTAATGCTTTACAGATCGACTGCCCCTAAAAACCAACGTGGCATCGATATGAGTCAGAAACATTTATTATAGTGTCATAATTGACTACAGAGTGTAAATAGGAAAATGTTTGGTCATAAAGGCAGTCTAAAACTGAGTTTGGAACCTCGTCACAACAAGTAAATTAAGGTTGGGTTTGGGATATACAATGTCGCCAACATATCGTGCCTCCTTTCGCCAAGCTCCACGTGCAAATTGCCCCTCCGCTGCACTGGCCGCGTTGAACCGACAATGGACCATCACGTCACCGCGTGAAAGAAGGGAGGGAAGATCACCAGTAAACTAATCTGCTCCGCTTGGTCATGTTGTCTACAAGCAAGCCAGTTGCATCGTCCAGAAACATACATCACTTTTCCATAAAATAAGGGTTTCAACTGTAAAACTAGTTGTTTTTCACTGGGAAGGCAGATAACACGTTATCAAAAGCAGTCACACGGAGTCCTTCTCATCACGTCACGTGATTTGATTGTTATTTGTTTTGAGATTACTTTGCCGTTGGCCAGAGCGTGGCACCTGGCTCACCGGACCGGGGCACCTGGCTCACTGGGGCACCAGAGGGGGGAACCTGGCTCACCAGAGCGGGGCGCCTGGCTCACTGGGGCACCAGAGCGGGGAACCTGGCTCACTGGGGCACCAGAGCGGGGAACCTGGCTCACCAGAGCGGGGCACCTGGCTCACCGGGGCACCAGAGCGGGGCACCTGGCTCACTGGGACACCAGAGCGGGGCACCTGGCTCACCGGGGCACCAGAGCGGGGCACCTGGCTCACTGGGACACCAGAGCGGGGCACCTGGCTCACCGGGGCACCAGAGCGGGGCACCTGGCTCACCGGGGCACCAGAGCGGGGCACCTGGCTCACCGGGGCACCAGAGCGGGGCACCTGGCTCACCGGGGCACCAGAGCGGGGCACCTGGCTCACCGGGCACACGGGGCACCTGGCTCACCGGGGCAGAGGGGCACCTGGCTCACCGGGACACCAGAGCGGGGCACCTGGCTCACCGGGGCACCAGAGCGGGGCACCTGGCGGGGCACCTGGCTCACCAGAGCGGGGCACCTGGCTCACCAGAGCTGGGCACCTGGCTCACCAGAGCTGGGCACCTGGCTCACCGGGGCACCAGAGCGGGGCACCTGGCTCACCAGAGCGGGGCACCTGGCTCACCGGGGCACCAGAGCGGGGCACCTGGCTCACCAGAGTGGGGCACCTGGCTCACCAGAGTGGGGCACCTGGCTCACCAGAGTGGGGCACCTGGCTCACCAGAGCGGGGCACCTGGCTCACCAGAGCGGGGCACCAGAGCGGGGTGCCTGGCTCACTGGGGCACCAGAGCGGGGCACCAGAGCGGGGCGCCTGGGTCACTGGGGCACCAGAGCGGGGCGCCTGGCTCACTGGGGCACCACAGCGGGGCGCCTGGCTCACTGGGGCACCACAGCGGGGCGCCTGGCTCACTGGGGCACCACAGCGGGGCGCCTGGCTCACTCCCGGGAGGAAGGCCGGTTCCAAACCGAATGCAATCACTTTTTCTACCCGGTTCAAACTCCTCCCACTGGGGTAACCCGGGACAGAAAAACAAACCCCTAGAAAGGGGCTGCGTTCCCCCCAAAACATTCAAATCAAAAGGCGGTTTGAGACTGATTGACCAACCAGTAGTGGTGAGTATACCAGTTGACTAGAGACTGAACATCCATCTACTGATTGACCAACCAGTGGTGGTGAGTATACCAGTTGACTAGAGACTGAACATCCCTCTACTGATTGACCAACCAGTGGTGGTGAGTATACCAGTTGACTATAGACTGAACATCCATCTACTGATTGACCAACCAGTGGTGGTGAGTATACCAGTTGACTAGAGACTGAACATCCCTCTACTGATTGACCAACCAGTGGTGGTGAGTATACCAGTTGACTAGAGACTGAACATCCCTGTACAGATTGACCAACAGAGTACAGAGTTCGGTGTTTTTCGTGTTTAGATTTTTACCATGGAAAGAATATTGATAATGGTACGGTCTCGGCCCTATAATCTAGCCTGGTGGAACCAGCCTGATCACTGTGTTCACCATATAATGTCCAGGGTATAACCTAGCCTAGCGGAACCAGCCTGATCACCGTGTTCACCATATAATGTCCAGGGTATAACCTAGCCTGGTGGAACCAGCCTGATCACTATATACTGTCCAGGGTATAACCTAGCCTAGAGGAACCAGCCTGATCACTGTGTTCACCATATAATGTCCAGGGTATAACCTAGCCTAGCGGAACCAGCCTGATCACTATATACTGTCCAGGGTATAACCTAGCCTAGTGGAACCAGCCTGATCATCATATAATGTCCAGGGTATAACCTAGCCTGGTAGAACCAGCCTGATCGCTGTGTTCACTATATAATGTCCAGGGTATAACCTAAGCCTGGTAGAACCAGCCTGATCGCTGTGTTCACTATATAATGCCCAGGGTATAACCTAGCCTGGTAGAACCAGCCTGATCGCTGTGTTCACTATATAATGCCCAGGGTATAACCTAGCCTGGTAGAACCAGCCTGATCGCTGTGTTCAACATTCTATTTCACTTCACATGTTATGATCTCTGACGTGAAATAGAAATACAAAAGGCAGTGATCAGGATGGTTCCACCAGGCTAATCATAACCACATAGAGAATGTAATCAGGTTGGTTCCACCAGGCTAATCATAACCACATAGAGAATGTAATCAGGTTGGTTCCACCAGGCTAATCATAACCACATAGAGAATGTAATCAGTGATCAGGTTGGTTCCACCAGGCTAATCATAACCACATAGAGAATGTAATCAGTAATCAGGATGGTTCCACCAGGCTAATCATAACCACATAGAGAATGTAATCAGTAATCAGGATGGTTCCACCAGGCTAATCATAACCACATAGAGAATGTAATCAGTAATCAGGATGGTTCCACCAGGCTAATCATAACCACATAGAGAATGTAATCAGTAATCAGGATGGTTCCACCAGGCTAATCATAACCACATAGAGAATGTAATCAGTAATCAGGATGGTTCCACCAGGCTAATCATAACCACATAGAGAATGTAATCAGTAATCAGGATGGTTCCACCAGGCTAATCATAACCACATAGAGAATGTAATCAGTGATCAGGTTGGTTCCACCAGGCTAATCATAACCACATAGAGAATGTAATCAGGTTGGTTCCACCAGGCTAATCATAACCACATAGAGAATGTAATCAGGTTGGTTCCACCAGGCTAATCATAACCACATAGAGAATGTAATCAGGTTGGTTCCACCAGGCTAATCATAACCACATAGAGAATGTAATCAGTGATCAGGATGGTTCCACCAGGCTAATCATAACCACATAGAGAATGTAATCAGTAATCAGGATGGTTCCACCAGGCTAATCATAACCACATAGAGAATGTAATCAGTAATCAGGATGGTTCCACCAGGCTAATCATAACCACATAGAGAATGTAATCAGTAATCAGGATGGTTCCACCAGGCTAATCATAACCACATAGAGAATGTAATCAGTAATCAGGATGGTTCCACCAGGCTAATCATAACCACATAGAGAATGTAATCAGTAATCAGGATGGTTCCACCAGGCTAATCATAACCACATAGAGAATGTAATCAGTAATCAGGATGGTTCCACCAGGCTAATCATAACCACATAGAGAATGTAATCAGTGATCAGGATGGTTCCACCAGGCTAATCATAACCACATAGAGAATGTAATCAGTGATCAGGATGGTTCCACCAGGCTAATCATAACCACATAGAGAATGTAATCAGTGATCAGGTTGGTTCCACCAGGCTAATCATAACCACATAGAGTAATGTAATCAGGTGGTTCCACCAGGCTAATGGTAACCACATAGAGAATGTAATCAGTGATCAGGATGGTTCCACCAGGCTAACCATAACCACATAGAGAATGTAATCAGTGATCAGGATGGTTCCACCAGGCTAATCATAACCACATAGAGAATGTAATCAGTAATCAGGATGGTTCCACCAGGCTAATCATAACCACATAGAGAATGTAATCAGTAATCAGGATGGTTCCACCAGGCTAATCATAACCACATAGAGAATGTAATCAGTAATCAGGATGGTTCCACCAGGCTAATCATAACCACATAGAGAATGTAATCAGTAATCAGGATGGTTCCACCAGGCTAATCATAACCACATAGAGAATGTAATCAGTAATCAGGATGGTTCCACCAGGCTAATCATAACCACATAGAGAATGTAATCAGTAATCAGGATGGTTCCACCAGGCTAATCATAACCACATAGAGAATGTAATCAGTAATCAGGATGGTTCCACCAGGCTAATCATAACCACATAGAGAATGTAATCAGTGATCAGGATGGTTCCACCAGGCTAATCATAACCACATAGAGAATGTAATCAGTGATCAGGATGGTTCCACCAGGCTAATCATAACCACATAGAGAATGTAATCAGTGATCAGGATGGTTCCACCAGGCTAATCATAACCACATAGAGAATGTAATCAGTGATCAGGATGGTTCCACCAGGCTAATCATAACCACATAGAGAATGTAATCAGTGATCAGGATGGTTCCACCAGGCTAATCATAACCACATAGAGAATGTAATCAGTGATCAGGATGGTTCCACCAGGCTAATCATAACCACAGAGAATGTAATCAGTAATCAGGATGGTTCCACCAGGCTAATCATAACCACATAGAGAATGTAATCAGTGATCAGGTTGGTTCCACCAGGCTAATCATAACCACATAGAGAATGTAATCAGGTTGGTTCCACCAGGCTAATCATAACCACATAGAGAATGTAATCAGTGATCAGGATGGTTCCACCAGGCTAATCATAACCACATAGAGAATGTAATCAGTGATCAGGTTGGTTCCACCAGGCTAATCATAACCACATAGAGAATGTAATCAGTGATCAGGATGGTTCCACCAGGCTAATCATAACCACATAGAGAATGTAATCAGTGATCAGGATGGTTCCACCAGGCTAATCATAACCACATAGAGAATGTAATCAGTGATCAGGTTGGTTCCACCAGGCTAATCATAACCACATAGAGAATGTAATCAGTGATCAGGATCAGGATGGTTCCACCAGGCTAATCATAACCACATAGAGAATGTAATCAGTGATCAGGATGGTTCCACCAGGCTAATCATAACCACATAGAGAATGTAATCAGTGATCAGGATGGTTCCACCAGGCTAATCATAACCACATAGAGAAGAGAATGTAATCAGAATGTAATCAGGTTGGTTCCACCAGGCTAATCATAACCACATAGAGAATGTAATCAGTGATCAGGTTGGTTCCACCAGGCTAATCATAACCACATAGAGAATGTAATCAGTGATCAGGATGGTTCCACCAGGCTAATCATAACCACATAGAGAATGTAATCAGTGATCAGGATGGTTCCACCAGGCTAATCATAACCACATAGAGAATGTAATCAGTGATCAGGATGGTTCCACCAGGCTAATCATAACCACATAGAGAATGTAATCAGTGATCAGGATGGTTCCACCAGGCTAATCATAACCACATAGAGAATGTAATCAGTAATCAGGATGGTTCCACCAGGCTAATCATAACCACATAGAGAATGTAATCAGTGATCAGGATGGTTCCACCAGGCTAATCATAACCACATAGAGAATGTAATCAGTGAATGTAATCAGTGATCAGGTTGGTTCCACCAGGCTAATCATAACCACATAGAGAATGTAATCAGTAATCAGGATGGTTCCACCAGGCTAATCATAACCACATAGAGAATGTAATCAGTAATCAGGATGGTTCCACCAGGCTAATCATAACCACATAGAGAATGTAATCAGTAATCAGGATGGTTCCACCAGGCTAATCATAACCACATAGAGAATGTAATCAGGTTGGAGCTAATCATAAATGTAATCAGGTTGGTTCCACCAGGCTAATCATAACCACATAGAGAATGTAATCAGTGATCAGGATGGTTCCACCAGGCTAATCATAACCACATAGAGAATGTAATCAGTGATCAGGATGGTTCCACCAGGCTAATCATAACCACATAGAGAATGTAATCAGGTTGGTTCCACCAGGCTAATCATAACCACATAGAGAATGTAATCAGGTTGGTTCCACCAGGCTAATCATAACCACATAGAGAATGTAATCAGTAATCAGGATGGTTCCACCAGGCTAATCATAACCACATAGAGAATGTAATCAGTAATCAGGATGGTTCCACCAGGCTAATCATAACCACATAGAGAATGTAATCAGTAATCAGGTTGGTTCCACCAGGCTAATCATAACCACATAGAGAATGTAATCAGTGATCAGGTTGGTTCCACCAGGCTAATCATAACCACATAGAGAATGTAATCAGTGATCAGGATGGTTCCACCAGGCTAATCATAACCACATAGAGAAAGTAATCAGTGTGTGTGTGTGTGTGTGTGTGTGTGTGTGTGTGTGTGTGTGTGTGTGTGTGTGTGTGTGTGTGTGTGTGTGTGTGTGTGTGTGTGTGTGTGTGTGTGTGTGTGTGTCATATCACCTTTCCCTAACTGCCATTGGTAATATAACAGTGACTGTGTGTTCACTGATGCATATGAGATGCAGAGAGACCTGGCACTCAACACGTCCCCTCAACACGTCCCCGTCCACAGTGAGGTGATTTCTAATAACACAGCCCAGTAACAGCAACACCCTTTTCATTCTGTGTGTCTCTGCTGAACTCTGCCTACTGTATTTCTACAGATGGACTGGAGATGCTTTTGCCAGACGACAGCTTTAGTCGTTTGATGGGGTGACCATAAGTGACCTGTTCAATCTTCAACGTAGGATATGTAATATCTGAAACACAAACTGGTAATAACTGCCATTGGTAATAGAACAGTGACTGTGTGTGTGTGTTCACAGAAACATGTATGGAGCCAGGACATGGAGACTTGCAAGATGACGTGATTAAGTCCAGACAGACAGGCCTGATACTGATGTCTCTGAATGGAGAGAGACCTGGCAGTCTGACAGACAGATACTGATGTCTCTGAATGGACAGAGACCTGGCACTCTGACAGACAGATACTGATGTCTCTGAATGGACAGAGACCTGGCACTCTGACAGACAGATACTGATGTCTCTGAATGGACAGAGACCTGGCACTCTGACAGACAGATACTGATGTCTCTGAATGGACAGAGACCTGGCACTCTGACAGACAGGCCTGATACTGATGTCTCTGAATGGACAGAGACCCGGCACTCTGACAGACAGATATGTCCTTCTGATGACCAGGTGGCGAATCGCATCTCTGCATGTCTGGCAGACATATCAGTGTGGATGACGGATCACCACCTCAAGCTGAACCTCGGCAAGACGGAGCTGCTCTTCCTCCCGGGGAAGGACTGCCCGTTCCATGATCTCGCCATCACGGTTGACAACTCCATTGTGTCCTCCTCCCAGAGCGCTAAGAACCTTGGCGTGATCCTGGACAACACCCTGTCGTTCTCAACTAACATCAAGGCGGTGGCCCGTTCCTGTAGGTTCATGCTCTACAACATCCGCAGAGTACGACCCTGCCTCACACAGGAAGCGGCGCAGGTCCTAATCCAGGCACTTTTCATCTCCCGTCTGGATTACTGCAACTCGCTGTTGGCTGGGCTCCCTGCCTGTGCCATTAAACCCCTACAACTCATCCAGAACGCCGCAGCCCGTCTGGTGTTCAACCTTCCCAAGTTCTCTCACGTCACCCCGCTCCTCCGCTCTCTCCACTGGCTTCCAGTTGAAGCTCGCATCCGCTACAAGACCATGGTGCTTGCCTACGGAGCTGTGAGGGGAACGGCACCTCAGTACCTCCAGGCTCTGATCAGGCCCTACACCCAAACAAGGGCACTGCGTTCATCCACCTCTGGCCTGCTCGCCTCCCTACCACTGAGGAAGTACAGTTCCCGCTCAGCCCAGTCAAAACTGTTCGCTGCTCTGGCCCCCCAATGGTGGAACAAACTCCCTCACGACGCCAGGACAGCGGAGTCAATCACCACCTTCCGGAGACACCTGAAACCCCACCTCTTTAAGGAATACCTAGGATAGGATAAAGTAATCCTTCTCACCCCCCTTTAAGAAGCCTTCTGACAGACAGGCTTGATACTGATGTCTCTGAATGGACAGAGACCTGGCACTCTGACAGACAGGCTTGATACTGATGTCTCTGAATGGACAGAGACCTGACACTCTGACAGACAGGCTAGATACTGATGTCTCTGAATGGACAGAGACCCGGCACTCTGACAGACAGATACTGATACTGATGTCTCTGAATGGACAGAGACCTGGCACTCTGACAGACAGATACTGATACTGATGTCTCTGAATGGACAGAGACCTGACACTCTGACAGACAGGCTAGATACTGATGTCTCTGAATGGACAGAGACCTGACACTCTGACAGACAGATACTGATGTCTCTGAATGGACAGAGACCTGGCACTCTGACAGACAGATACTGATGTCTCTGAATGGACAGAGACCTGACACTCTGACAGACAGATACAGATGTCTCTGAATGGACAGAGACCTGGCACTCTGACAGACAGATACAGATGTCTCTGAATGGACAGAGACCTGACACTCTGACAGACAGATACAGATGTCTCTGAATGGACAGAGACCTGGCACTCTGACAGACAGATACAGATGTCTCTGAATGGACAGAGACCTGGCACTCTGACAGACAGATACAGATGTCTCTGAATGGACAGAGACCTGGCACTCTGACAGACAGATACAGATGTCTCTGAATGGACAGAGACCTGGCACTCTGACAGACAGATACTAATGTCTCTGAATGGACAGAGACCTGGCACTCTGACAGACAGATACAGATGTCTCTGAATGGACAGAGACCTGACACTCTGACAGACAGATACAGATGTCTCTGAATGGACAGAGACCTGGCAGTCTGACAGACAGATACAGATGTCTCTGAATGGACAGAGACCTGGCACTCTGACAGACAGATACAGATGTCTCTGAATGGACAGAGACCTGACACTCTGACAGACAGATACAGATGTCTCTGAATGGACAGAGACCTGGCACTCTGACAGACAGGCTTGATACTGATGTCTCTGAATGGACAGAGACCTGACACTCTGCATTAAAAATGTTTTATAGACACTTACTTGTATTGTGTGTGTTTTTATTACTGAACTGAATGGTACCAGTCAATATGGGGAGGAAGAAACGCTGTGCATTCTGACCCAGGATCAGTTATCAGTCAATATGGGGAGGAAGAAACGCTGTGCATTCTGACCCAGGATCAGTCAATACGGGGAGGAAGAAACGCTGTGCATTCTGCACCAGGATCAGTCAATACGGGGAGGAAGAAACGCTGTGCATTCTGACCCAGGATCAGTCAATACGGGGAGGAAGAAACGCTGTGCATTCTGACCCAGGATCAGTTATCAGTCAATATGGGGAGGAAGAAACGCTGTGCATTCTGCACCAGGATCAGTCAATACGGGGAGGAAGAAACGCTGTGCATTCTGCACCAGGATCAGTCAATATGGGGAGGAAGAAACGCTGTGCATTCTGCACCAGGATCAGTCAATATCGGGAGGAAGAAACGCTGTGCATTCTGACCCAGGATCAGTCAATACGGGGAGGAAGAAACGCTGTGCATTCTGCACCAGGATCAGTCTCGGGGAGGAAGAAACGCTGTGCATTCTGCACCAGGATCAGTCAATACGGGGAGGAAGAAACGCTGTGCATTCTGCACCAGGATCAGTCAATACGGGGAGGAAGAAACGCTGTGCATTCTGCACCAGGATCAGTCAATACGGGGAGGAAGAAACGCTGTGCATTCTGCACCAGGATCAGTCAATACGGGGAGGAAGAAACGCTGTGCATTCTGCACCAGGATCAGTCAATACGGGGAGGAAGAAACGTCTCTGTGCATTCTGCACCAGGATCAGTCAATACGGGAGGAAGAAACGCTGTGCATTCTGACCAGGATCAGTCAATACGGGGAGGAAGAAACGCTGTGCATTCTGCACCAGGATCAGTCAATACGGGGAGGAAGAAACGCTGTGCATTCTGACCCAGGATCAGTCAATACGGGGAGGAAGAAACGCTGTGCATTCTGACCCAGGATCAGTTATCAGTCAATATGGGGAGGAAGAAACGCTGTGCATTCTGACCCAGGATCAGTCAATACGGGGAGGAAGAAACGCTGTGCATTCTGACCCAGGATCAGTCAATACGGGGAGGAAGAAACGCTGTGCATTCTGACCCAGGATCAGTCAATACGGGGAGGAAGAAACGCTGTGCATTCTGACCCAGGATCAGTCAATACGGGGAGGAAGAAACGCTGTGCATTCTGACCCAGGATCAGTCAATACGGGGAGGAAGAAACGCTGTGCATTCTGACCCAGGATCAGTCAATACGGGGAGGAAGAAACGCTGTGCATTCTGACCCAGGATCAGTCAATACGGGGAGGAAGAAACGCTGTGCATTCTGACCCAGGATCAGTCAATACGGGGAGGAAGAAACGCTGTGCATTCTGACCCAGGATCAGTCAATACGGGGAGGAAGAAACGCTGTGCATTCTGCACCAGGATCAGTCAATACGGGGAGGAAGAAACGCTGTGCATTCTGCACCAGGATCAGTCAATACGGGGAGGAAGAAACGCTGTGCATTCTGCACCAGGATCAGTCAATACGGGGAGGAAGAAACGCTGTGCATTCTGCACCAGGATCAGTCAATACGGGGAGGAAGAAACGCTGTGCATTCTGCACCAGGATCAGTCAATACGGGGAGGAAGAAACGCTGTGCATTCTGCACCAGGATCAGTCAATACGGGGAGGAAGAAACGCTGTGCATTCTGCACCAGGATCAGTCAATACGGGGAGGAAGAAACGCTGTGCATTCTGCACCAGGATCAGTCAATACGGGGAGGAAGAAACGCTGTGCATTCTGCACCAGGATCAGTCAATACGGGGAGGAAGAAACGCTGTGCATTCTGCACCAGGATCAGTCAATACGGGGAGGAAGAAACGCTGTGCATTCTGCACCAGGATCAGAGAACTCCTGTTTGTGGTACATGGCGTTGTGCCTGGATTACATCCCTTAGCCGTGGTATATTGGCCATATATCACAAACCCCCGAGGAGCCTTATTGCTGTTATAAACTTGTGACCAACACAATTAGAGCAGTAAAAATAAGTTGTCATACCCGTGGTATACGGTCTGATATACCACGGCTGTCAGACAAATCAGCATTCAGGGCTCGAACCACCCAGTTTATAATTGCTATTATAAAACGGGTTACAAAGATCATTAGAACAGTAAAAATACAATGTTTTGTCATACCCGTGGTATAGTGTCTCGTAACACGGCTTTCAGCCAATCAGCATTCAGTTCTCCAACCACCCAGTTTATAATATGTATTATAGTGTAGTGAGTGTAGTTTTAGACTCACCTATAGGTGGCGCTGGCTGTATTCTGACAGGGGCAGGTTTGACCACAGCGGGGTGAGGCACCAGGGTGGTCTGCAGGGGCTGGATGATGATGGTCTGGAGAGGGCCCGCAGCATGCTGGGGTACAGCCGTTACAACTGGTCTGGGCTGGATGGACACCTTGGGGGTGAGCTGGATAGGCCTCTTCACTGTGAGACGGATCATAATTCATAACCGTTTCCATTTTTTTTTTTTTTAAACAGAGCCTTCTTCCCCCTCCAGATGCTATTGTATGTATCATAAAAAAAAATATTTGGTCCATTGAAAGCAGGGCGAATGGACTTGAACCAATAAACATCTGTTGTTTGGTTATACTAATTTCTGGCTTGAGTCATCATACTTTTTCAGATCCATTAAAATGAACAAAGTCAATCAATAACATATTTCCAAATCAGAAAGAGACTGACGAGGGAGAGTGATACAGTATGTTCACTGAAAGCCAATGTAACTACTTGAAGACATGGCAGATAGATAGATAGATAGATAGATAGATAGATAGATAGATAGATAGATAGATAGATAGATAGATAGATAGATAGATAGATAGATAGATAGATAGATAGATAGATAGATAGATAGATAGATAGATAGATAGATAGATAGATAGATAGATATAGAGGTGTACATCTGACCTCGCGTGGCCTGATTGGTCCTCTTGGGGGTCCTCTTGGGGGCCCTCTTGGCCAGGGAGGGCTCTGAGAAGCCACTGGACTCGGAGCAGACAGAGACGGCAGGAGAGGGCTGAGGAGATTGGCCTAGATCCTCCTGTAGAGGGCAGCAGAGAGACGGGCCATCAATGTTTCCCTGCTGTGTGAGGTTTTACAATACCTCCAGAAGGTCTAGTGTTTCCCTATATGCATTTACACGCAGCGCACAATTGGTCTATTTTAGTGCTATAATGCCGATTGTATTGATGTATGGCCAAGGAAGTTATTCCCCACTGTCAAATATCTTGCTAAAAGGAACTACAAAGCTCTTGAAGACTGATGCCTTTGGCGACATCCAAACAATCTTTGAGGTGTAGTGCACAAATGTCCTTGATCATAATGGCAGGAGATATAAACATGTGCAGTGTAGGGTCACAAGATCTAACCCTAGTCCTCTTTCTGACATGCTGTGAAAACAACTGCCTGCTACATTATGTTAATATGGCCAGAGTTGTCATCACCTCATTTTAACGAGGGGGCGGGGCCACACCTCTGGCAGATGGTGGATAATTAGTCTGACAAGGTGCTTCAGACCTTCCTTAATGAGGTGCTCAAGTGTGTGTGTGTGTGTGTGTGTGTGTGTGTGTGTGTGTGTGTGTGTGTGTGTGTGTGTGTGTGTGTGTGTGTGTGTGTGTGTGTGTGTGTGTGTGTGTGTGTGTGTGTGTGTGTGTGTGTGTGTGTGTGTGTGTGTGTGTGTGTGTGTGTGTGTGTGTGTGTGTGTGTGTGTGTTGCGAAAGCAGATGGCAGAGGTAGCAACGTGTGTAATGGTACCATGTGGGGCGAAAACACACAAACTAACAGATGGACCTAGACACACACTGGACATAATCCCAGCCATACAAAATAGGCACATCAAACACATAAATGAAAAATGACCTACAGTGAAACACACTGGAGAGAGACAGGGGACTTACTTGTATGGAGTAAGGTGACAGGGCCTCTCGAGATGCAGGCGAGGTCACAGAGCTCATGGTATGGGCAGGAGAGAGAGAGTCCACACTCAGATCCCCATCTGCAGACAAGGAACACAGAGCTCATGGTATGGGCAGGAGAGAGAGAGTCCACACTCAGATCCCCATCTGCAGACAAGGAACACAGAGCTCATGGTATGGGCAGGAGAGAGAGAGTCCACACTCAGATCCCCATCTGCAGACAAGGAGCACAGAGCTCATGGTATGGGCAGGAGAGAGAGAGTCCACACTCAGATCCCCATCTGCAGACAAGGAACACAGAGCTCATGGTATGGGCAGGAGAGAGAGAGTCCACACTCAGATCCCCATCTGCAGACAAGGAACACAGAGCTCATGGTATGGGCAGGAGAGAGAGAGTCCACACTCAGATCCCCATCTGCAGACAAGGAACACAGAGCTCATGGTATGGGCAGGAGAGAGAGAGTCCACACTCAGATCCCCATCTGCAGACAAGGAACACAGAGCTCATGGTATGGGCAGGAGAGAGAGAGTCCACACTCAGATCCCCATCTGCAGACAAGGAACACAGAGCTCATGGTATGGGCAGGAGAGAGAGAGTCCACACTCAGATCCCCATCTGCAGACAAGGAACACAGAGCTCATGGTATGGGCAGGAGAGAGAGAGTCCACACTCAGATCCCCATCTGCAGACAAGGAGCACAGAGCTCATGGTATGGGCAGGAAGGAGAGAGTCCACACTCAAATTTACACGAGAGAAATACTGGTACTGACATGTTTAAACAATTTTTGTCCAATACCACCTTATACCATAGACCTGATTAGACCGGTATTAGACACACCTGTGTAGGTGCTGCCTGTGTCAGTGCTCCAGGGAGGCAGGTCGATGTCAAAGTCGAGGTCTGGGGCATCGCCGGCCTAGAGGGTTAAACAGAGCAGACACGCAATCTCTGTACTTCTCATTATGATGGTTCACTGTGAATCTGGTCTGTTACGATTTTCTAAAGTGGAACTACCAGTGTTTTAGCAACATGAAATCTTGTAAAAAATATATATGTTCGTATACAACCTCAGGGAAGAATATGACGCTTTAAAAAAATATACATTTTATGACAAGGGAGCATTTAGATATGGTCATTCACAGAATGTTTGGAAATTATGTATACTAAAGGCATTTGTGAAAATTCTATAGCAATATATAGTGGGGAAGTGGCCATGCGTTGGTACAATTAAGACACTGCAGTAAATAAAACCTAATGAAAAACATATGTCTCGACCAAATAGAACCTATTGGTTTTGTAGCAGAAACTGGGATTTAAAAAAAAAAAATTCACTGATATTATGATTGTCTGTTTGATATCTGCAAAGTAGTTAAAACACTTGTCAGTTCCACTTTAAGGGACAGTGTTGCCTAGAGTGTGTCTGTGTAGTCTGTGTTGCCTAGAGTGTGTCTGTAGCCCTGTACTCACATATCCCACGCACTCCAAGGCCTGAAAAAGTTCATCTGCATCTCCAAGGTTGTCCAGCTCATCAAACAGGCTGATGTCTGCTTGAGAGCAAGAGACACACACACACACACACATCTGATTTAACCGTAGCCTTACATGAAAACAATACTTAGTTGCCTTCGCCAAAGACTAACTACCGTTTTCATCGAAGGCTAGTTTAACAGATGTCTTGACATGTTTCAGATAGTTATCCACAACGTCAGGTCAGATAGTTAATCACAGTTTAACCATATGGGGCTAAAGAAGGAGAATTCTCTTAGTCATAGATATGGCTATTCACTTAACTATTTACACATTGTTAATGCATAACTGACGGCCCACTTGTTTGATCAAATTAGTAAACATTCCATTTACGTTTTCCTGTTTGTAAGGGCTCTCAAGTGGCGCAGCAGTCTAAGGCACTGCATCTCAGTGCTAGAGGCGTCACTACAGACTCTGGTTCGATTCCAGGCTGTATCACAACCGGCCGTGATTGTGAGTCCCAATCGTCTGGGTTAGGCCGTCATTGTAAATAAGAATTTGTTCTTTACGGACGTACCTAGTTAAATAAAGGTTAAATAAAAACATTATTAAAAATTGGAATGTGCTTTAAAATGACTAAAACCAAATCAAAACTGTGTAGACATAATGGACCTACATTCATAGTACATTTTCTTGAAATGTCCAGTTCACTAAAAATCACAACAAATTAAAGCTAGACTGTCACAGAGCATCAAAGAATAGAAAACGATGGATAGAGGACTATTTTTTTGTTCATTTTGACCATGAGGAAATATAACCAATTTTCAGTGTGGCCCTTCGGACCTCGTTGAAGACAATGCTTCTGGACTGTATCATGTTAGCTCCCCTCTCATTCTGACTCTAGTCTGTCCTGAGGAGCCACTGGGAGTCTGGACTGTATCATGTTAACTCCCCTCTCATACTGACTAGTCTGTCCTGAGGAACTACTGGGAGTCTGGACTGTATCATGTTAGCTCCCCTCTCATTCTGACTCTAGTCTGTCCTGAGGAGCCACTGGGAGTCTGGACTGTATCATGTTAGCTCCCCTCTCATTCTGACTCTAGTCTGTCCTGAGGAGCCACTGGGAGTCTGGACTGTATCATGTTAGCTCCCCTCTCATTCTGACTCTAGTCTGTCCTGAGGAGCCACTGGGAGTCTGGACTGTATCATGTTAGCTCCCCTCTCATTCCGACTCTAGTCTGTCCTGAGGAGCCACTGGGAGTCTGGACTGTATCATGTTAGCTCCCCTCTCATTCTGACTCTAGTCTGTCCTGAGGAGCCACTGGGAGTCTGGACTGTATCATGTTAACTCCCCTCTCATACTGACTAGTCTGTCCTGAGGAACTACTGGGAGTCTGGACTGTATCATGTTAGCTCCCCTCTCATTCTGACTCTAGTCTGTCCTGAGGAGCCACTGGGAGTCTGGACTGTATCATGTTAGCTCCCCTCTCATTCTGACTCTAGTCTGTCCTGAGGAGCCACTGGGAGTCTGGACTGTATCATGTTAGCTCCCCTCTCATTCTGACTCTAGTCTGTCCTGAGGAGCCACTGGGAGTCTGGACTGTATCATGTTAGCTCCCCTCTCATTCTGACTCTAGTCTGTCCTGAGGAGCCACTGGGAGTCTGGACTGTATCATGTTAGCTCCCCTCTCATTCTGACTCTAGTCTGTCCTGAGGAACCACTGGGAGTCTGGACTGTATCATGTTAGCTCCCCTCTCATTCTGACTCTAGTCTGTCCTGAGGAACCACTGGGAATCTGGACTGTATCATGTTAGCTCCCCTCTCATTCTGACTCTAGTCTGTCCTGAGGAGCCACTGGGAGTCTGGGCTGCATCACATTATGCTGCACAGAAGTTAACTCACTTGATCGATGCAACACGGCATGTAGAAATGTTGAAACTGTTCATTACTGTTCGCAAAACAATGGTTCATTAAAGGCTAGAACACTTTACAATGCAAGAAGACACCGGTAGCTTTCTTTGCTAGCTTTCTTTGCTAGCTTTCTTTGCTAGCTTTCTTTGCTAGCTTTCTTTGCTAGCTTACAGCTGAAGCTAAAATCACTTCACTACCCTATTACCTTGTTTGTGATACACACAATATTTCTGGATTACAAAGCGGATTGTCACCAAAAACGTTATAC
Organism: Oncorhynchus gorbuscha; assembly: GCF_021184085.1. NCBI lineage: Eukaryota > Metazoa > Chordata > Actinopteri > Salmoniformes > Salmonidae > Oncorhynchus > Oncorhynchus gorbuscha. Next base: position 7,397,468 of record NC_060187.1, on the reverse strand, counting down.
TTTCATTTTGTCTCCCCCAGTCAAGATCATCTTTGCTCGAGCCTCGAACAGACTGTGTGTAAATGTCGTGGGTCTCAAAGCAGCAATAGAAACAATAACAAAGCCGCGTCCCCACCCCTGGTACAGTGAAAAGGCTGAGGGGATGTGGCTGGAGAAATGTAAACACAAATTCATAGACAGAGAGCTATGGATGCAAGCACTGACCAGCCATGATATGAAAATGATAGTTTTAACCATGTTTTGAGGCTATATAGTGTTTGTTTACATTTTTCGATGTTTACACCATTGGGAGTAAAACAAGCTTGTAATTTGGTGTTCTGGTGGGGTGTGACAGTTGAACTAAGCTCATGAGACATTTAGAAGTTATATTCTTTAGGAATCAATGGATACATATCAGTACATTTTAAAGTCTAAAAATGGATGTATAACAACTGCTGATTTCCCCTTTAAAGAGACAGTGCACACTTGTATAAAAGAGATTACTTCTTCCATGCAAATGTTGTTGATCAGCATTATAAAATAAAAAGACCCAAATGGAAAAGAACGAGATTTCTTTTCATCCATGAAAAATCATTCAGAACAAGCTCAATAACCCACTGCATGCACACACTCCTACTGAATATGCATTCACCTGCATTGTGAATAAGCCTCGGCTACATCTGGATTTACCCAGTTTATCAACAGACTACAGATTTACTATTCAAGCAAATTATTACTATTTATGTAGTTAGATTTTTTTTTTTATATTTGTTTTTACCAAAGTCAAATTGAATGTTTGACTGTATAATTGATTCATTAATGCATACATTAAAACAATCTAAAAATGACTAAAGTAATGAATGATGTTGAAATCAAAAGATCTGTCTGGATTAAGTGCCATTCTGTGACTTTGGCTAATACGTCTTATTTTGCTTGCCCTGGTATCATTTTGGTGTTGTTTTGGTAGATTATCGTGATGGTATCGAGTATTGTGATACTAAAGGTATCGAAGTCAAAATGCCAGTGTCGTGACAACACTAGAGCCTACGTGTTACGCCTCCATCACACCAACAGCTTCATTTGCGTTTTGGTACACCAGAAGTCCATTCATTTCCAATGAAACGCTGCGTTTGCCTTGCAGCGTTGTGTTACAGAGACAGTTGCAGTGCGTTCCGTGTGGTGAGGACGTTGGATTCATCTAAACGTACGTGTCAAACTAACTGTACACGAAGACGGCTTGGCAGAAATGGTAGCAGAAGGTGAATGTTGAACCTTTTGTTGCACACAAATCCAGATGACGCTGCGTACCATTTTGCACAATGACCCTGTAGGTGTGTGAGAGAGGTGAGTAAGCATTTCACTCTTGGATTCTAAAAGAGCCTAGGCTAGCCTGGCTCATCAACATATGTACATTCTTATAGTTTACTTAGATTTGTGTGTATTCGGTATTCGTTGTGGAATTGTTATATATTGCTGCACTGTCTGGGAACTAGAAGCACAAGCATTCCGCTACACTCGCGATAAACATCTGCTAACCATGTATGTGACCGATACATTTGATTAGATCATGACTCTCAGTTCCATTACATTACACATAAGAGAGTCATTGGACCAAGGTATCTTCTGTATGAGGGAGTTGTGTTAAGAGCCCCTACTCTCGTTACAAAGCATATTTACGGAAGACAGCCGTAAAACAAAGCCACCTGTGGAAATTAGCTGTCTAGCATGCTCTGAACACCTGTGTGCAACTGAAGATACGTGAAAACAGAAACGTGTTGTCAATTAAAAAATTAAGTTGGCTGCAACTGTGATAAAGCCAGTTAAAACTGTGTACATACAGTAAGTGTATATTTTACATTAGTGAAATGATTTTGATGTGATATTAAAGTAAAGGGCTTTATGTTTCTAGAACCCTACCGCAATTGATAATCGATTCACGTTTCGATTTGGCTGTTTTGGCCGCAAGAGCCAGTCTACCTCTGAAAATAACGCAAGGCAAGGGTTTTTACAACTAACCCAAGAAAGACCACACAGCATGTCAGCAAATGACACCTGGTAGGAGCCGATTGGCGCGTTCTAGCATGTATTTGCATATTTCCTTTAGGGAGGGCCTACTCTGTGAAATGCGAGTACACTCCTTCTATAAACAACGCAATTTCGGGGAAACTTTGGCAACGGGTAAAGTTTACAAACATGTGTCCACTCTGTTCGTAATAGATTCTAGTTTTAGAAACAGAAAACTGCATTGAGATCAAATGTTTAACCGATGAGGAAATAAGCAGAAATATCGGCCAGAAATTCCATCGAGCTCCATCTTGGTAGCGATTGGAAACGCCAACCGGATGCTTCACATTTATACATCCGGTTAAATATCTGTCTCGATGTTCTATCTTTGCTTAAAATGTAACAGTTGGCTCCTTAATAAGAGTACATTTTGGGCTAAGCCTGGCCATATCTATGACTAAAAGGAATAGACGGTTTGCAATATGCTTTTTTCGTATCTCTTCTCGCGAATTCATAACCCTATCCCCCACACACAACAAAAATAATTATATATTTTGTTTTTTTATGCTAATAATAATAATAATAATAATAAATAAAACATTCGTACAGGGCAGAGATAGTTACAAATAATTTAACTTAGATTGTAGAGAATTCAGATTGTAAAACGTTATTTTTTTTAGACAATGGCAACATCTACCAGTGGCCGATAGCGGTTACTGACTTGAGGCAGTTAAACGTTAGCTAACCAGCTACCATGTTAGCAACAAGCATGGCAAATGAAGAACATTCATTCGATAGACTACAACCATCGTAAACACAACCAACATGTTGACATGTGTGGTTACATATTTCCGAGGAGTTAAGTGTCTCTCTTTAACGGTACACTAGCAAGCTAAGCACTAGTTTGCTTACCCCACTCGCCATCCTGGTCGATGGACATGGTGCCAGTTTCACTGTTCATCATTTGTTGTTCTTGAGTCTCGAAGTCTAACATTAAATCGGACGACATTCTTCCTTGAATACATTAGTAACCGATTTTATAGAAATAGTTTATTCCAATAGGTTAGCATCTGCTGTACATGTTGCGGGTTCGTATTCAGATAAATGTTCTTCCTGTTCTACTACAACAACAAAAAAGATACACGTCTTGCTTTACCGTAAATCTACGGCACCCGAGAAGGATATATAATGTAATGACGAGATACACCATGAGGTTGCAGCAAAACACAGGTTCTAAAAAGTATCATTTTCCTCAACCAGTGGGTTGCACACAATTAGCCATATCCGTCATCCCAATTTAAAACGATTATTTATATTACTCCTAAAGTGAAGGGGACAGATATTTTGTCAACAGTAGGCTTAGCGACGTTTGGCCTCTATTCATGCCTTTAAATTAAAAACACAACTACACCCCAAAAACACAATTATTCACCAGTTCCACCCCAGTAGCAGCCTCAAATATGTTTCAATTAACAAAATAGTCCTACAATTATATCCTCCAAGTGAAAGAGGCCTTGTCCACTCAGACTATGGTCTACTGTAGACTATATCTGGAAATGCTGTATACACATTTGAAAGGTGAGACAGCATCAGCCAGCTCAAATAGCCCAGCTACGTTCCATAGTTAGGTTTCCTTTCCAATCGATCAGACAGACAGATGGGGACATGCCAGTCAGTTCAAGCTGGGCCGGGGCCCTGTTCTGTGGTAACAATAGAAGCCTGTTCTTTCCAGGTATATTCTTAGACATTAGTGGTGATTCCTAAATACCCCAGCCGCAGGTCACTCACATTGGCATAGTAAAGATCAGTAGCAAGTGCCTGCTTGGAATAATCTGTCCTGGGCAACTTGGGACAGGGAAGGCTTAACCTGAGGTGGTCTTCCTGATTACCTCCCTACGCATTAGATCCTCTCTGTTCTATTAGAACAGCTCCAGATAAAGATATTTAACCTCTTTCTTTACTCAATCATTATGTGACAAAAGTAACAAGACCATTAAAACATAATCAACCCTGTTGGTAGGTTGATGTAGTCTTGATTGTCTCGTGTTACGAACTGATAATGACATTGATTGGTAGTGGTAGTTGTTTGGAGGCGCATGGTATGATGGGTAGTGGCGTTGGTGTTTTAAACTGACGATAGGTCCAGGTCTAGGAGGTCCCATTGTGTTGATTGTGTGTTAAGCCCCTAGAACCAGACAGGAGATTAACAGGTTACCCTAATGCCAGAAGTCAGAACGGTTCAACGGAACATCTGTGTAAAATCGATTAGGGGATTTGGATACATCCGTTGCTATGGAAACTGCTATGTCTGCGTATGATTCATTTTTCCGTTAGATCATAACTGGTAGGTAAATCTGAACACAACATTGTAATTACATTGTAATTTGCATAATTCATAACAGGCCATTAATTTACTATTGTCTTAATAACAGTCCATTCAGACTATCTCATTTAATTCGGGATAAAAAATACATCTGTGCAAATCCTACAGCAATCCTGCATACAGGAATTTTACAGGAAAAATCCCACATGGTTTTTGTGGCCTCTTTCCTGTGAAACAACCTGCAGGGTTTCTGTAGGATTTTGACTGTGAGTTAGTTACTGGTTTCCTGTAATCCTTTCTGTTGGTTTACAACAGGATCCAATGCTGTCTAAGTGAACAGAATACAGGTTGTTGTACCTGTATATGATGAGGAGATGAGGTGGGATAAACAGCACTAGCACGCATGAGACTGACGGCTCCTTTACCATCCTGTTACACTCATAGATTGGCGTCTGTTCATCTTCAAAAGTGTTACAAGAATGAGACTCAACACTGTGTCTTTTTTTAATTTAATTTTTTATTTCACCTTTATTTAACCAGGTAGGCGAGTTGAGAACAAGTTCTCATTTACAATTGCGACCTGGCCAAGATAAAGCAAAGCAGTTCGACAGGTACAACAACACAGAGTTACACATGGAGTAAAACAAACATACAGTCAATAATACAGTAGAAAAATAAGTCTATATACAGTGTGAGCAAATGAGGTGAGATAAGGGAGGTAAAGGCAAAAAAGGCCATGGTGGCGAAGTAAATACAATATAACAAGCAAAAAAAATATAAAAAATAAACACTGGAATGGTAGATTTGCAGTAGAAGAATGTGCAAAGTAGAGATAGAAATAATGGGGGTGCAAAGGAGCAAAATGGAGCAACATTTTGAGACCACCAGTTTATTTGTTTGTTTCATGGATTTGCCATAGACTGTATTAGGTCTGTTCCCCTCTTTTACTCTACACTCATTTGTTGTTCCCAGAGAACCAGTGGAAAGCCAACCATTTCATGTTGCAGAAGCCTAGACCCCCCCGCCCCTTACTGGGACTGGCTATCAGGGATGCTGGTGAAAGACAACAACTTCAAGGAAAGAATATGGAGGTGGAGAGGTGGAGAGGGAGAAAGAAAGAAAAAGGTAGAGAGGCAGAGAAAGAGGGAGAGAAAAAGCAGATCTGATTCATGTGGGAAGTTAATACTAGCCCAGCTCTATCATCGAGACTCATGAAAAATATTCTCATTCCTGGCATGCTCACCAGAGCACTTTCCCTGCCAACGAACCACACAGGGAAGGAAACAAAATGAGATAAAGAGGACCCCAAGGAGATAGAGAGAGAGAGAGAGAGAGAGAGAGAGAGAGAGAGAGAGAGAGAGAGAGAGAGAGAGAGAGAGAGAGAGGTTAGAGAGACAGAGTCCCTGGACCTGGAGAGAGAGAGAGAGAGAGAGAGAGAGAGAGAGAGAGAGAGAGAGAGAGAGAGAGAGAGAGAGGTAGACAAGAGCTTGCTTAGTTATAAACAAAAAGAAAGATCAATCCCTACCAAACAGAATCCCGGTCTGCCACATTTAATCTTTTGTGTTTGTGAGATGGATGATGTTCGTTACTGTTGTGTGGCATAGTCTCATCCCAGCAGCCACGAGGAAGGGGAACATTTATCATCTCAAGCCTATATATGGGGGGGGGGGTGTAGGTGGATGGGGGAGGGGAGCAGAGGGGTTTGAGAAAGCATGATGGAGATGGGTTAATGAGGACAGAAGCAGATGAATAGAGAACCGTCTCCCATGACTTCCCTTAAACACACTATAAGCACAGCCAGAGAGAGAGAGGGGGAAAGAGTGTATTTTTGCAGGCATTGACTGTTTTGTGTTCTGTATTCTGTGTTCTGTGATGTGTATGTGTGTTTCATTCAAACAGGGTTATTTTTGCTGTGCATGTGTAATGGAGGTCGTTCGGTGAACTAGGTTCATGTGATGAGTAACGTCTGCCTTAGACCTGAAGACTATAAGATCCTCAAGCTGATGCATAGGCTTTAGTTCAGTGGGCTAAAACATTCCTGACTCTAGGTTGGTCAGTGTTGCTCCTTCTCTGTTCTGCTTCTGTCCTCCACTATAAGAGCTGTGCTAGCAGGTGGCCCAGGTCTGTTGTGTTGGGTGAAGGATTAGGCTTTAGGACATTGTTTGGTGGGAATGGTGCTGTGAATACAAAGGGATTAGTCCAAAGGGTTGCTTCATTGACCGTGTGTGTATGTATGTGTGTGTGTGTGTGTGTGTGTGTGTGTGTGTGTGTGTGTGTGTGTGTGTGTGTGTGTGTGTGTGTGTGTGTGTGTGTGTGTGTGTGTGTGTGTGTGTGTGTGTGTGTGTGTGTGTGTGTGTGTGTGTGTGTGTGTGTGTGTGTATATATTTGTGTTTGGGAGGTGGCTTGGAATTTAGGTGATGATGGAAGAGTTCTAGATGGAATGGCAAAATAAAATAATGCATCTGCCAGTAGTCTTAACACCCCACAGCTTCAGTAATTCAACACCCCACAGCTTCAGTAGTCTAACACCCCACAGCTTCAGTAGTCCAACACCCCACTGCTTCAGTAGTCTAACACCCCACTGCTTCAGTAATTCAACACCCCACAGCTTCAGTAGTCTAACACCTCATAGCTTCAGTAGTCCAACACCCCACTGCTTCAGTAGTCTAACACCCCACAGCTTCAGTAGTCCAACACCCCACTGCTTCAGTAGTCTAACACCCCACTGCTTCAGTAATTCAACACCCCACAGCTTCAGTAGTCTAACACCCCACAGCTTCAATAGTCCAACACCCCACTGCTTCAGTAGTCTAACACCCCACTGCTTCAGTAGTCCAACACCCCACTGCTTCAGTAGTCCAACACCCCACTGCTTCTGTAGTCCAACACCCCACAGCTTCAGTAGTCTTAACACCCCACTGCTTCAATAGTCCAACACCCCACAGCTTCAGTAGTCTAACACCCCACTGCTTCAGTAGTCCAACACCCCACTGCTTCAGTAGTCCAACACCCCACTGCTTCAGTAGTCCAACACCCCACTGCTTCTGTAGTCCAACACCCCACAGCTTCAGTAGTCTTAACACCCCACTGCTTCAATAGTCCAACACCCCACAGCTTCAGTAGTCTAACACCCCTCAGTAGTCCAACACCCCACAGTAGTCCAACACCCCACTGCTTCTGTAGTCCAACACCCCACAGCTTCAGTAGTCTTAACACCCCACTGCTTCAATAGTCCAACACCCCACAGCTTCAGTAGTCTAACACCCCACAGCTTCAGTAGTCTAACACCTCACAGCTTCAGTAGTCCAACACCCCACAGCTTCAGTAGTCCAACACCCCACAGCTTCAGTAGTCTAACACCCCACAGCTTCAGTAGTTCAACACCCCACAGCTTCAGTAGTCTAACACCCCACAGCTTCAGTAGTCCAACACCCCACAGCTTCAGTAGTCCAACACCCCACAGCTTCAGTAGTCTAACACCCCACAGCTTCAGTAGTCTAACACCTCACAGCTTCAGTAGTCCAACACCCCACAGCTTCAGTAGTCCAACACCCCACAGCTTCAGTAATCCAACACCCCACAGCTTCAGTAGTCCAACACCCCACAGCTTCAGTAGTCCAACACCCCACAGCATCAGTAGTCTAACACCCCACAGCTTCAGTAGTCTTAACACCCCACAGCCTTGCCTATCTTTGAGGTAATGTTGACAATAACATTAGGCCTTCTACTCAATCCTGTTGAATATTTGCACAAGCCCCATTCCTTGACTGCCGTACAAATGAAATGCAATTTAAGAGATGTGCTAAAAGGCTATTTCATATGACCTCAGTCTAGGCAACATGAAAGCATGGTATGGTGTTGTGCTTGTAAATCTTACTTCTGATTTCCTCCCCTCAATTTCCCTCTCCATGTGGTCCATAAAACCATGTGCAACCCTTTAAAAAGAAAACCCCAATACCTTGAACCACATGCAGCCATTAGGAACACACAAAAGAGAGAACTGACAAATAGCCCTTTTAATGCCTCTCTTTGACTTTAATGAATTTATGTAATCTAATGGAGGTGGTGGGGGTGGGGATGAGGAGGGGTAACAAATGAAAAGCCCTGATCAGTGTACAATGACTGGAGAAAAAAATACCATTCATCTTGGCTAGTATCCCCCGGTGCTCGTTGTTACAAGGCCGCGGGTCGAGGTGCTTGTTCCATTAACAGGGCAGCGAAAGGCTCTCTCTGAGTGGTCAGGGGCCGGCGTTGACAGAGCGTCTGCGCGGCCTGCTCCCCCAGTTCAAGATTGTGAATCCCCCAGCGCGGGTTGACTCCTGAGTAACCTTCTGAGGTACCGCGAACTCACCCTCAAATGACCCCAAACTCTGAAGAAAGATCTAGGGGGGATTCCAGGGGGTCACGAGACCCGGACCCGCACTTTTCAATAGGTAGACCGCTGAATGTGGAGGGTGCTATGGGTTGCCGGAGAGAGAGAAATAATTATACATCACTACACAGACAAAAACATCGCACAGATTACACATAGGATACATTACACACATACGCACACATTGACACATTTTTGTTCATTTGAATCAATCCCATTTAATGGAAATGGGCCTAATCATATTCAAAATTAAGCTAAATGTGTGAACATAATTAAGAAAGTGAAAACATATTGTACGCTATTAAAATCGGTAAGCAGCGTATTCACACAAGTTATAACGAGGGACTGACTACACGAAACAATATGCCTCTTGGCCCTACAAAATGTCTTAATGATCTTTTCCAGGCTGCAGTTGTAAATGAGAACTTGTTCTCAACTGGCCTACCTGGATAAATAAAGGTGAAAAAAATACATTCTTCAAAAAATCAAAATGTAATTACAAAACATAGCCTAAAGGCAAATATTAGACAAAAAAAAATAAATATATATATATATTGTTGAAATTATGAATAGGCTTTATTTGGTAGGCTATAAAACACACAAATAAAATGTAGCCTAAAATAAAATGAGCGTAGAAGTAGAGCGTCTAGAAAGGCTTTTGGAAATGTGGAAACATCCACCTGATTTCACTTGGCTTAAAAAACCCACGACTCTGGCTTTTCGAACGCCATATTGGATTTTTTTTCCCCTCGTTACTTTCTGTTTGCGAAAATGATTTGTGTCACATTTGATACATTCTAGGTTGCAACGTTGTTACGCTGCGAGGCAAGAAGTTTCGTCAGGTTCGTGGGCTTAGATATCTCGATGACTGTTGTCATTGGGAGGAGACGTGCTTTTGCCACCCCCTTGCTGGGCCCCGCGTTGACCTGCCCTTGCACAGTTTTCCCGGTTGGGGAGTGTTATTCGCTGGGATGCTGTTGCTGCCTGTGACGGCGCGGCTATAGAGAACGACACAGCGCTAACTCACACATTATGGACAGAAGGCATAATGACCCATATTTACACCCCAGTAAGTATCTTTCCTTGCTCTGTTTGAAATACGTTTATCCCTCTATAGTCGTTGTGTAGTTCTGCTATTTGGAGACGGTCCATGGCGTCTTTTTCTCCGAGTGCCAGCGGGCGAGCTAGATGGAGCAGTCCACGGACTCGGCTGGAGATTTCCCTCCGTAGATATTTATTCAATGTTCATGTTTAGTTCGGCCTGCTTTAGCACTCGTCCGGCTGTAGTGCCTCTTGACAATGAGGGTCTGCGGCCAATGTAAAAGTCATGGGATTGCGGTTCTCCTGTTCAGACAAGGTCAGAGGTTGGCAGTTTAATTGCGCTTAAATGTATGTAATTTATGAATGGTCGTCCGGCATTTCTTGCTAACTGTTTTTGACATGAACACAATTTATTGGTTTACAATGGTGTTTTCCCTATCGTGGGCGATATGTCTAGGCCTAACGATCGAAAGAGTGGGGCTTTTCTGTCCAGGTCTTCAACAAAACTTTCCCGAGTGGAAAAAATCATAATCTTATGGGGCTCCCTGGTCAATGTGGAGGCTGGAGGCTGCCCTATTGGAGTTATGGTTCACACATACATACCACTTGTTAGGTTTTTAACAGCATACCACGAACTTATTCAGAAAGGAGAAACTGCACAGAAAACAAGAAGAAAAAACAAACATTTGAGGAGTCTAGGCAGCAAATAGGCCCATAGCTAATAGCTCTGTTATTTCTTATGTATTGGTTGTAGTCTAGTCTGCACCCTACTCACGTAATCATAGTGCAAGATGTGTGTAAAAGGCAGTACATGCTGAGGTGAATACTAACATGATGTGAGACTTTTTTTGTGATGCTCTCAGTCTGTGATTTGTGCGCAGTTAAGTTGCAAGCCCAGGGCTTCTTTAAGTCCACACAGTGAGTCACGCACTACATGCATCATTTATCATGTGATGTTCTCCTTGAATGAAACATTCATTGCCAAGCCACTGCAATAGAGCATGCTGTTATTATCATCAACAGTTCTTTGTGACAATGTCGGGAGATCTCGAGTGGTGCAGTGGTCTAAGGCACTCATCACAACAGACCCTGGTTTCGATTCCAGGCAGTATCACAATCGGCCGTGATTGGGAGTCCCATAGGGAAGCGCACAATTGACCCAGCGTGGTCCGGATTAGGGGTTGGCCCCGGGTAGGCCGTCATTGTAAATAAACATTTGTTCTTTAACTGGCTTCGCCTAGTTAAATAAAGGTTCAATTAAAATGAAATAAATCTAAAACCACATTAAAGGGATTGGAGTCTCTTGAAGTCATTTATCTTTGGGATGTTGTTGCCTGACTAGATATTTCAGCAGCTTGTATGTGAGTGAAACTGCCATCGCTGTGAATGGTTGTGTCTCCTGGTAATGGGAGACTGTTGTGAAGTGGTGAGCAACCACATGACAGAATATTCCTCAACGGACAATTTGTATCCCCCTCAGACTAGAATCTCACTCAGTTCACTTCTGTTGTGTCTTGTTGAAATTGTTGTACCCTACAGTGTACTGTAATAACAAGTTCATAGGTCTAATAAGGTGTTATTTTATTCATGTTCCATATCAGACATAAGAGTTATGATATGAAACATTAAATTATATCTTTTTTTTAATGGTTTATTATTTCGTACCAAACATAAACTGTTGTAAGTCGCTCTGGATAAGAGCGTCTGCTAAATGACTTAAATGTAAATGTTGTAGTGACACTGGGTTCTGTGAAGACTGTAAACAGGCCATTCAAGTACAGTAATTCAATTGACACACTGTTCAGGACAACCTACTGTACAGAAAAGCATATTTATTAGCTATAATATAGTGTTGTTTCATAGCCATGGACGATCACATTGACACAATAAAAAACTGTCCCTTGGAATTTGTAACATGTAATAGAGAATCTGTGCATCGAGCCGACAGTAGAGATCCTATAGGACGTTATCAATAAAACGTCGCAATACGGTGCGCAGCGTTCGATTTGGAAAGGAGACCCCCAGCTCCCCTTAAAACCATTGACAACTACAAGCCGTTTTTCAAGGGATTGTTAAATAAATGTTCTAACTATTTGGTTTTAATATCATCACCTCTTGAAGAGCCTCGTCAGAACTACACATTTCAGATCATTCCACGTTTATCTCTATCATCGGAGTTATACAGGAAGTAACTGAATGCTTTTAATGATCAGTAAACATCAATTGATCGTGTAGTTTCAGATATGTGAGGGTAGCTATATCAATTTGGCATGTAACTAGTAGGCTTGAGCGGAATCCAGATTGTCCTACTTTCATACCGACCTTGTGCCATACCCTGGATATTCGGCAATACCGGCACTGAACACAAGGGGCGCTGTTTTCAAACCCCACTGATACTCTGTAAATCCGAAGGTGCCAATGCTTTGTATGGAAAAATCTGAAATTTGTAGTTCTGACGAGGCTCTTCGAGAAAATAGATGTATAGCGGTTTGGAAATAAACTCTTCAAATATAGTTTATAAGGCGTTTATACCAATTTCCTGTATACCGGTAAATAGCCTCTAAAATATATGTAAACAGACCATAAATGTCTAAATGATTTGTCTTGGAAAGTTGTGAATGCTGTTATATGATACAATATCAGTATTTGTTGCATTCACAACTTGTCTGAGTCCTGTCAACAACTGATTTCAGCCAGTGTCTGGCTGTGGATTGACTGCATTGGGTTGAACGGAAGGTTGGCATATCGTCAGTTTATTAAAAACCTGTATAGAATAATTCCTCTAAAGATGGCTAGCTAACAAACATACAGTACAGGAACATTCTTCAAGTTCATTATTTTACACTATCTCACACAGCAATGGCAAATCATGGTTGACCAATTCCCTGACCAAAATAGCTGACCTTTATCACATCGTAAGAAGATTCATGTCCATTCTAGCATTCCAATTCCTAATTCTATGAATCAAATCAGGGAGAGGTCGGACTCAGCAGCACATCATAGTTTAATAAAGTTTGGAGAACCTCTGTGGATTATGCCAAGTTATAAATGTTCTTGCTTTTTGGCATTTCTGTGGTTACCCATCAGTCTGGGGGTTCACAGACGTGCAGGCATTCACTCTGCTGCTGCTGTTAAGGGAAACGATTTGCACAGAACTCACAGATCTGTGGAAGTCCTGGAGATAAAGACAGTCAACGGAGATAGGGTGGAAAATACGTATTGGAATGGGAAAGAAAGAGTCAGAGAGAAGAGGGAGAAAAGAGAGAAGTGAGAGAGATAAGAGAGAGTGAGAAAGAGAGAGGGAAATGAGAGAGAAGAGAGAGTGAGAAAGAGAGAGGAGAGAGAGGGCTCCCACCAGGACTGGTTGACAGTAGCACTCTGAACTCTTGTTTAACTGCTGCCAAGGGTCAATGATCCTCCAGTTTTCTGTTTGAGTGACCAAATCAAATTGTATTTGAAAATGAAAATTCTCTAGGAAGATAGTGTGGTCTAAAACTTATCATGAGGTACTCTACCTCAGGCGAGAAAAGCCTCGATATCGTGCACCAGCTGTTGTTTACATATATGCATAGGCCACCGCCCCATGTCTTACCCAGAGGCTGCTGTTCTGTCCTGCCGATAGAGTGTATAACCTGCCACCTGTATGTTCTTAATGTCATCGTTCAGCCACGACTCGGTGAAACATAAGATATTACAGATTTAATGTCCCGTTGGTAGGATATACGTGCTTTCAGTTCAACCCATTTATTTTCCAGCGATTGAATATTAGCTAGCAGGACGGAAGGCAAAGACAGATTAGCAATTTGTCGCCTGATGCTTACGAGGCACCCCAATATTTTTCCGCAAAATCTCGGTTTCCTTCTCCAGCGAATTACGGGGATCGGTAATGGTTCGGTGTCTGTAGTATATCCCTCCCCTCTGACTCATTGAAGAAAAACTTTTCTTCTTATCTTAGATGAATAATCGCAGTTCTGATGTCCAGAAGCTCTTTTCATTAGCAGCAACATTATGTACAAAACAAGTTACAAACAACGCAAAAAAACAAACAAAATAGCTTGGCTGGTTAAGAGCCAATAAGACGTTAGCCATCCCCTCCGACGTCATCATGGATACCCACTCTACAATGCACTCACACTCACTCACTCACTCACTCACTCACTCACTCACTCACTCACTCACTCACTCACTCACTCACTCACTCACTCACTCACTCACTCACTCACTCTCCAATAGGCTTTTACCAGGCTCCATAGTGCACATCTATTGTGTGCCGTCTGCTAATACATATGACAGTTTTGAACTGCAGTTGGTATGAAATGGCAGAATCCTTGTGCAAATATGTCTTTGTCGACACACCCACACCTGTATGGCTTGGTATTACCGGGGGGGGGGGGGGGGGGTCAATAGAGGGAGAGTCAACTTGTGAGTTTGTTATTCACAGGCTGGTTTGGTTTCATATTTAAATAGGCCCTCGCATTCATATGCTTCGTCACATGCCCATTTTGGCACATTGTCTTTTCTGCTGTACAGTGCTTGGATGTCTTGACACTTTTACTAGAGCCAGGACGATACCAGTATCGCGATACTCCTTACTAATTGTGTCAAGGATACAAAACATGAAGCAGATTTAACTTCTTTAGGAAAACAGCCCTTATGCTGGAAACAATCATCATTATGTTGCCCAGCAACAGCCCCAAAACATCACTACTCATCCTGAGTCACATTTATTTATTTTCCAAACTACAGCACACAATATGTTACATACTAGAGGTCGATTTATTTCGGGCCGATTTCAAGTTTTCATAACAACTGGAAATCTGTATTTTTGGGCGCCGATTTGCCATGAGAGGGAGGTTTAATTTTTTTTTGTCTGTCTGTCATAGTTGAAGTGTACCTATGATGAAAATTACAGGCCTCTCATTTTTAAGTGGGAGAACTTGCACAATTGGTGGCTGACTAAATACTTGTTTGCTCCACTGTATATATATAAATATTTTATACCTTTATTTAACTAGGCAAGTCAGTTAAGAACACATTCTTATTTTCAATGACGGCCTAGGAAAGGTGGGTTAACTGCCTTGTTCAGTGGCAGAACGACAGATTTTCACCTTGTCAGCTCGGGGGATCCAATCTTGCAACCTTACAGTTTACTACAGTTAATAACGACCTGCCTCTCTCTCGTTGCACTCCACAAGGAGACTTCCTGTTACACGAATGCAGTAAGCCAAGGTAAGTTGCTAGCTAGCATTAAACTTATCTTATAATAAACAATCAATCATAATCACTAGTTAACTACACATGGTTGATGATATTACTAGATATTATCTAGCGTGTCCTGTGTTGCATATAATCTGACTGAACATACAAGCATACAAGTATCTAAGTATCTGACTGAGCGGTGGTAGGCAGAAGCAGGCGCGTAGACATGAATTCAAACAGCACTTTAGTGCGTTTAGCCAGCAGCTCTTCGTGGGGCGTCAAGCATTTCGCTGTTTATGACTTCAAGCCTATCAACTCCCGAGATGAGGCTGGTGTAACTGAAGTGAAATGGCTAGCTAGTTAGCGAGTGCTAATAGCGTTTCAAACGTCACTCGCTCTAAGCCTTCTAGTAGTTGTTCCCCTTGCTCTGCATGGGTAACGCTGCTTCGATGGTGGCTGTTGTCGTTGTGTTGCTGGTTCGAGCCCAGGGTGTAACGGTTTTCTTCTTGGGAAGAAGAGGAGGACCAAAATGCAGCGTGTGGTTATGGTTGAATATCTTTAATAAAGATGATAACGTGAACAATATACAAAACAAGAAACCTAAAACTTCTTACCTGGGAATATTGAAGACTCATGTTAAAATTAACCACCAGCTTTCATATGTTCTCATGTTCTGAGCAAGGAACTGAAACGTTAGCTTTCTTACATGGCACACATTGCACTTTTACGTTCTTCTCCAACAGTTTGTCTTTGCATTATTTAAACCAAATTGAACATGTTTCATTATTTATTTGAGGATAAATTGATTTGATTGATGTATTATATTAAGTTAAAATAAAAGTGTTCATTCAGTATTGTTGTAATTGTCATTATTACAAATAAATAAATAAATACATTTTTAAAAAATCGGCAGATTAATCGGCAGATTAATCTGTATCGACTTTTTTGGTCCTCTAATAATCGGTATAGAGGCGTTGAAAAATCATAATCCGTCGACCTCTTGTATCAATGTGTCCATGTCACGCCCTGACCTTAGAGATCCATTTTATGTCTCTAATTTGGGTTTGGTAAGGGCGTGAGTTGGGGTGGGCATTCTATGTTTTTGTGTTCTATGTTTTCCGTATCAGTGTTTGCACCTTCCGGAACTGTTTCGGTTTCAATTATTCTCTTGTTATTTTTGTATTTAGTGTTCGGTTCAATAAATAATTTGAACACTTACCACGCTGTGCTTTGGTCCGACGACTCTTCTTCATCCTCATCCTATAACGAAAACCGTTACAGTCCAAGTGGCTGGTGATCTCGCATGAATTGACTTTGAACTGTTAGATTTTTATCATTTTAATTCTGATTTTTATGATTATCCACTTGACAAGGACTAAGAGAAACGAAAACGTTGTTTTTGAAATGAAACTGTTCCATGAAAATGCGCATATGAGAATCAGAAATGGAACGCAGAACGGTAGAAATTGTAGGATAAATTGTAAGCCTGAAACTCACGCGCCACCTATGAAGTCTTTATAAAATAATTGCCTCCGCGTTTCAATGATCAGATTTCGCCTTGAAGGCAATGTTGAAGCAATGTAAGACATGCCTCATAATAGGAAATAAAACATTTAGGTTTCAAACAATTAAGTGTTTTGAAAATGCGTTCTGCCTCCAGCTCACATTGTAAAGTGGTGGGTGAAGCGCTGATAGCCTTTTGCCTGCCCTTGAATGGTGAATGAGATGTGTGCTTCAATTGCCAGTTTAGAAATAAACATAGTATCTTCTTTTAAGTGTGCATCAAAACTGTTTTTAACACGCGAAAGGCATTTAAAATGGTTGCGCAATGAATGCACATTTTACTCCAGCCGCAACCAGCTGACGTGCCTCAGGAGAAATCCTGCTCAAAATAGGCTCTGTATGCTGTGCACATGTGATTCGTTGGATAAATAAGATACATGATGACTAACGAAAATACACACAAGCTAATTTAATTCCACTAAATTATGCAAATGAACCTACAGACCAATAAACATGACTGGTCAAATGTACATACAATGGAATTTATTTCCTCCCAGTAATTTTGGCAACAGATCAGGCATCAGTTTTGTTTATCGACTAAAAGCCATCAATTGCTGGCTAACAGAAACCCTGTGTGTGTTTTAGAGGAGTCTCAATGGGGAGGTATGGGGGTAAGAGGGAGGGGAGTGTTCTTTCAGCTAATTGTCAGTAATTACTCATTAGTGAAGAAGGTCAAAGTGTTGACGCTTTAATTCTTGCTTTAGTCAAGCAACGTGCCTCACAGACCCCTGGCCCCCTGGGCTGCTGGCCCCCTCTCTCCTCTGCCCCTCATCTCTGCTCTGCCCCTCTGCTCTACACAGAACAGAATGCAGCTCCACATATCTATTTTGAGGGCTCAGAGTGCCATGTCAGTCCAACCCATCACACGCACGATCACACTCACACAGACGCATGGACAGACACATGCACATACACACCCGTGCACACAGTTAAACACACACACACTGATTGCTTCACAGCCGACTGTCCGTCTCTCATTTTTTTCCCCCTCTGGTATCTATTATCCCTGTCTGTCAGTCTTATCATTTTAATTTTATTTCTCTGATATCTATTATCCCTGTCTATCAAGTCTTTTCTGTTTTTTTTCTTTCTCTGGTATCTATTATCCCTGTCTGTCAGTCTCATCGTTTTAATTTTATTTCTCTGATATCTATTATCCCTGTCTGTCAGTTATTTTCCTTGAAAACACACAGGGTTACAAAAGATGTCACATGTTTGAGTCCTCCTCCCTGCCAAAATACACAGTGTCCAGCCAGCGCTATTAGAGAGCATGGAGAGAGGGAGGTATGAAAATTAAACTGCCTCCTCCTCGTACCTCAGGGACAGAGGGAGGTATGAAAACTAAACTGCCTCCACCTCGTACCTCAGTGACAGAGGGAGGTATGAAAATTAAACTCCCTCCTCCTCGTACCTCAGTGACAGAGGGAGGTATGAAAACTAAACTGCCTCCACCTCGTACCTCAGTGACAGAGGGAGGTATGAAAACTAAACTGCCTCCACCTCCTACCTCAGTGACAGAGGGAGGTATGAAAACTAAACTGCCTCCTCGTACCTCAGGGACAGAGGGAGGTATGAAAACTAAACTGCCTCCTCGTACCTCAGGGACAGAGGGAGGTATGAAAACTAAACTCCCTCCTCCTCGTACCTCAGGGACAGAGGGAGGTTTGAAAACTAAACTGCCTCCTCCTCGTACCTCAAGGACAGAGGGAGGTATGAAAACTAAACTCCCTCCTCCTCGTACCTCAGGGACAGAGGGAGGTTTGAAAACTAAACTGCCTCCTCCCCGTACCTCCTCAGATCAAATTGAATTAAAAGCCTATGTGAGTCAGCTTCTTCTGTCAGTGCTTTTAGGAAAACACACACACAAACATCATTATTACCCTGAAGCTTTGTTTTTGAATTCACTGTTTCATTTCTCCAATGAGGAAACACATTAACCTCTCATTGTGCAAAACGTCTTCATGAATGCTAATTGTGTCTTTCAGGGCGATGTGTTTTATGTGGGCCATCGCTTATTATTCCAACTCCACATGACTGTGATGAAGAGGTGTGTATTATTTGAGCTGTTCCCTGAAGACTTGTTGGGTGTAATAGACTGCTATGACAGCTGCTCCGGTCTCTACTCTATAGGGAGCAGAGCCTCCAGGCATGCTAGCTTAACTTCACTGTCAGTCAGGTGCTATGGGCTTGCTGAAGGAAGTCATTCATTGTAGTTGATTTTCAGTGTGTGTTCCTTTAAATGTCTTGGTCTTGGATCTTGTTTTGAGTGCACACATTTCGCTCTAGGTCCGTACTGTTTTCTGTACCGAGACACATACATAGGAATAGACAGTTCCAGGAATGCAAGGCTTGTTAGACGACACGCACATACACACTCATGCATGCGCGCACACACACACACACACACACACACACACCATGCTGGACTCTTTTGGCTCTAAGGCACGGAGTGACAGGGACACACACACAGGCGACGTGCAGTGTGCCAACACAGCGCTAACAGGCATGTATGCTGCCCTAATTACAAAAAAAGGCATCCTGGGAACTTACGGACGTGCCTAAAGAAGAGAGGAGAGAGAAAAGAGATCCTCATTTCAGATATAGAGGGGAGGAATTCTAGAGTTAAACGAGTTGATCCGCGACTGTAATCGGTTCCTCTGGGATTGATCAGAGAATAATCTGGTTTATCCCATAAACGACGCGGGTGGACTTTGCCTCTCTCCCTCCTTTTCCCTTCGTCCCTCCCTCTCTTTCCTCTATCCGTCCCTCTCTGTCCTCTCGTCTCTCTCTCCTGTCGGAGCAGGAGCAGGAGTCAGAGTACGTCCTTCTCTCCAGCTGCTAGGGAGGCTGTGTTCTTTGGCAAGGTAGTTCGGCTGTCACCCCTCTCCACCCCCTCTGGAGCGATGTGGCACCCTATGGCATCAGCCTCATCTGGAAGCCCCATAAGGGAGCTGGGTTATATGCACTGTGAGTACCATAGGACTGGGACAGAAGGGAGCTGGGTTATATGCACTGTGAGTACCTTAGGACTGGGACAGAAGGGAGCTGGGTTATATGCACTGTGAGTACCTTAGGATTGGGACAGAAGGGAGCTGGGTTATATGCACTGTGAGTACCTTAGGATTGGGACAGAAGGGAGCTGGGTTATATGTGCTGTGAGTACTGCAGGACTGGGACAGAAGGGAGCTGGGTTATATGTGCTGTGAGTACCGCGGGACTGGGACACTGACAGACATAGTCCTAAGAGTAAAGATCATGGATCAGGGAGGTGAATAGTAAAGATCATGGATCAGGGAGGAGAATAGTAAAGATCATAGATCAGGGAGGTGAATAGTAAAGATCATGGATCAGGGAGGAGAATAGTAAAGATCATGGATCAGGGAGGAGAATAGTAAAGATCATGGATCAGGGATGTGAATAGTACAGATCATGGATCAGGGATGTGAATAGTAAAGATCATGGATCAGGGAGGTGAATAGTAAAGATCATGGATCAGGGAGGAGAATAGTAAAGATCAAGGAGGAGAATAGTAAAGATCATGGATCAGGGATGTGAATAGTACAGATCAGGGATGTGAATAGTAAAGATCATGGATCAGGGAGGTGAATAGTAAAGATCATGGATCAGGGAGGAGAATAGTAAAGATCAAGGAGGAGAATAGTAAAGATCATGGATCAGGGAGGAGAATAGTAAAGATCATGGATCAGGGAGGAGAATAGTAAAGATCATGGATCAGGGATGTGAATAGTAAAGATCATGGATCAGGGATGTGAATAGTAAAGATCATGGATCAGGGAGGAGAATAGTAAAGATCATGGATCAGGGAGGAGAATAGTAAAGATCAGGGAGGAGAATAGTAAAGATCATGGATCAGGGAGGAGAATAGTAAAGATCATGGATCAGGGAGGAGAATAGTAAAGATCACGGATCAGGGAGGAGAATAGTAAAGATCATAGATCAGGGAGGTGAATAGTAAAGATCATGGATCAGGGAGGAGAATAGTAAAGATCATGGATCAGGGAGGAGAATAGTAAAGATCATGGATCAGGGATGTGAATAGTAAAGATCATGGATCAGGGATTAGAATAGTAAAGATCAGGGAGGAGAATAGTAAAGATCATGGATCAGGGAGGAGAATAGTAAAGATCAGGGAGGAGAATAGTAAAGATCATAGATCAGGGAGGTGAATAGTAAAGATCATGGATCAGGGAGGAGAATAGTAAAGATCATGGATCAGGGATGTGAATAGTAAAGATCATGGATCAGGGATGTGAATAGTAAAGATCATGGATCAGGGAGGAGAATAGTAAAGATCATGGATCAGGGATGTGAATAGTAAAGATCATGGATCAGGGAGGTGAATAGTAAAGATCATGGATCAGGGAGGTGAATAGTAAAGATCATGGATCAGGGAGGAGAATAGTAAAGATCATGGATCAGGGAGGAGAATAGTAAAGATCATGGATCAGGGATTAGAATAGTAAAGATCATAGATCAGGGAGGAGAATAGTAAAGATCATTGATCAGGGAGGAGAATAGTAAAGATCATGGATCAGGGAGGTGAATAGTAAAGATCGTGGATCAGGGAGGTGAATAGTAAAGATTGTGGATCAGGGAGGAGAATAGTAAAGATCATGGATCAGGGAGGAGAATAGTAAAGATCATGGATCAGGGAGGTGAATAGTAAAGATCATGGATCAGGGAGGAGAATAGTAAAGATCATGGATCAGGGAGGAGAATAGTAAAGATCATGGATCAGGGAGGAGAATAGTAAAGATCATGAATCAGGGAGGTGAATAGTAAAGATCATGGATCAGGGAGGAGAATAGTAAAGATCATGGATCAGGGAGGAGAATAGTAAAGATCATGGATCAGGGAGGAGAATAGTAAAGATCATGAATCAGGGAGGTGAATAGTAAAGATCATGGATCAGGGATGTGAATAGTAAAGATCATGGATCAGGGAGGTGAATAGTAAAGATCATGGATCAGGGAGGTGAATAGTAAAGATCATGGATCAGGGAGGAGAATAGTAAAGATCATGGATCAGGGATGTGAATAGTACAGATCATGGATCAGGGATGTGAATAGTAAAGATCATGGATCAGGGAGGTGAATAGTAAAGATCATGGATCAGGGAGGAGAATAGTAAAGATCAAGGAGGAGAATAGTAAAGATCATGGATCAGGGATGTGAATAGTACAGATCAGGGATGTGAATAGTAAAGATCATGGATCAGGGAGGTGAATAGTAAAGATCATGGATCAGGGAGGAGAATAGTAAAGATCAAGGAGGAGAATAGTAAAGATCATGGATCAGGGAGGAGAATAGTAAAGATCATGGATCAGGGAGGAGAATAGTAAAGATCATGGATCAGGGATGTGAATAGTAAAGATCATGGATCAGGGATGTGAATAGTAAAGATCATGGATCAGGGAGGAGAATAGTAAAGATCATGGATCAGGGAGGAGAATAGTAAAGATCAGGGAGGAGAATAGTAAAGATCATGGATCAGGGAGGAGAATAGTAAAGATCATGGATCAGGGAGGAGAATAGTAAAGATCACGGATCAGGGAGGAGAATAGTAAAGATCATAGATCAGGGAGGTGAATAGTAAAGATCATGGATCAGGGAGGAGAATAGTAAAGATCATGGATCAGGGAGGAGAATAGTAAAGATCATGGATCAGGGATGTGAATAGTAAAGATCATGGATCAGGGATTAGAATAGTAAAGATCAGGAGGAGAATAGTAAAGATCATGGATCAGGGAGGAGAATAGTAAAGATCAGGGAGGAGAATAGTAAAGATCATAGATCAGGGAGGTGAATAGTAAAGATCATGGATCAGGGAGGAGAATAGTAAAGATCATGGATCAGGGATGTGAATAGTAAAGATCATGGATCAGGGATGTGAATAGTAAAGATCATGGATCAGGGAGGAGAATAGTAAAGATCATGGATCAGGGATGTGAATAGTAAAGATCATGGATCAGGGAGGTGAATAGTAAAGATCATGGATCAGGGAGGTGAATAGTAAAGATCATGGATCAGGGAGGAGAATAGTAAAGATCATGGATCAGGGAGGAGAATAGTAAAGATCATGGATCAGGGATTAGAATAGTAAAGATCATAGATCAGGGAGGAGAATAGTAAAGATCATGGATCAGGGAGGAGAATAGTAAAGATCATGGATCAGGGAGGTGAATAGTAAAGATCGTGGATCAGGGAGGTGAATAGTAAAGATTGTGGATCAGGGAGGAGAATAGTAAAGATCATGGATCAGGGAGGAGAATAGTAAAGATCATGGATCAGGGAGGTGAATAGTAAAGATCATGGATCAGGGAGGAGAATAGTAAAGATCATGGATCAGGGAGGAGAATAGTAAAGATCATGGATCAGGGAGGAGAATAGTAAAGATCATGAATCAGGGAGGTGAATAGTAAAGATCATGGATCAGGGAGGAGAATAGTAAAGATCATGGATCAGGGAGGAGAATAGTAAAGATCATGGATCAGGGAGGAGAATAGTAAAGATCATGAATCAGGGAGGTGAATAGTAAAGATCATGGATCAGGGATGTGAATAGTAAAGATCATGGATCAGGGAGGTGAATAGTAAAGATCATGGATCAGGGAGGTGAATAGTAAAGATCATGGATCAGGGAGGTGAATAGTAAAGATCATGGATCAGGGAGGTTAATAGTAAAGATCATGGATCAGGGAGGTGAATTATTTATCCTGGCAGTCAGTGGCAGTGCAGAGGGGATATATAGAAGTGTGTCTGGTTTATGGTGTGTGTGTGTGTGTGTGTGTGTGTGTGTGTGTGTGTGTGTGTGTGTGTGTGTGTGTGTGTGTGTGTGTGTGTGTGTGTGTGTGTGTGTGTGTGTGTGTGTGTGTGTGTGTGTGTGTGTGTGTGTGTGTGTGTGTGTGTGTGTGTGTTTGATAACATGTCCGCAATACTGCAAAGTCCTGACAACGGGTTTTTTAAACTGTCTTTTTGTATTCAGTGTCGTTTTATGGGCTGTTGTTTGTTTATAGTATGATCTTTTGCTACTTACCCAGAGTCGGAGGAAGTCAGGGATATTTCTATGTGTCTGTCTATCCCTGTAAGCATCTGGATAGATGCGTTCTTCTGTTCTGAGCTTTGTTTTCATTTGATGAGTACCTTTACTGCAGTACGTTGGGTGGTTATTTTGTAATATGTGCTTTATGGTATGTTGAGGGCTGTTTATAGTGGTTTATGATACCGTTTGAATTGGCTGAGAGCTGTTACTGTAAGTCAGAATGTGGGCTGTAAGTGTCACAACACAAAGTAGAGCGGGTTTGGGGGAGGGGGAGGGAGGGGGGCGTGTTTTGGTCAGGGGGCTCCTATAAGGGGAACAGAATGGGCCTTTTCTGTGTCTTGGTTTAGATTAATGAAGTATGGTCTGAATCACGGATGATTGCGTATGATGCAAGAAAGAGGTCAGAAAATGATTTGCTTTAAGAGAGAAGTAAGAGATTTAAGAGAGAGAGAGAGAGAGAGAGAGAGAGAGAGAGAGAGAGAGAGAGAGAGAGAGAGCTCTCTAGGTTCACGGTTCAAAGGTGGTCTTTGAGCTGATGTCACCACCAAGCTATCACCATAACAACTCTCTCTCTCATTCTCTGCATCTGCACTCTGCCTAGTATTACCTTCAGCACATCTATCTATCTCTCAACACCTCTCTCTCTGTCTCTGTTGTCTGTCACTCTGATCTCCAACCATCACCCCTCTTCCTCTGTGTTTTCCCCCTCCTCTGGCTTGGCGAGGTGTTGGAGGTGATGATGTGATCCTTTTACACACAGACAGAAGAGAGACACAGACAGAAGAGAGACACAGACAGAAGAGAGACACAGACAGAAGAGAGACACAGACAGAAGAGAGACACAGACAGAAGAGAGACACAGACAGAAGAGAGACACAGACAGAAGAGAGACACAGACAGACGAGAGACACAGACAGACGAGAGACACAGACAGACGAGAGACACAGACAGAAGAGAGACACAGACAGGGTCCTGTCGCTAGCCATTTTCAGCCGAGAGGACCGACACTGTGTGTGTGTGTGTGTGTGTGTGTGTGTGTGTGTGTGTGTGTGTGTGTGTGTGTGTGTGTGTGTGTGTGTGTGTGTGTGTGTGTGTGTGTGTGTGTGTGTATTTTTGTGGCAGAGCTGCGATGAGTTGGTTATATTTTGGTATTGAGCATACGTCTCCATACACCTTTTGATAACTGGTTGTGTGCCATAATTTGACCTTCCTTATTTACAGTGTCATTCGTGAACATGATACTAACTTCCTTAAAAAACAATATCCCAAGAAAATGGTCCTTTCCTCTATCAGTTAAGACATATTATTTGCTCTAATATTTGCTCTAATATTTGCTCTAATATTTGCTCTAATATTTGCTCTAATATTTGTTCGGCCTCTACTGGAGGATGAAATTGTAATTTTAACCAACTCTGTGTGGCTTCATTTAAAAAAGAAGGTAGTTTAAATAGGGATCAATTGTCAATTCATTGGAAATGGTTGGTTTTAATCTGTATAAATGCAAAAAAAGACCTCTTTTTGTTTTTCATAGTAGCCTGCTGGAAAACCAGTTTGGATTTAGATATAATTTCGTTATGCTTTAAGAGAGAAGTAACCTTTTCACCTTTATTTAACCAGATAGGCTAGTTGAGAACAAGTTCTCATTTACAACTTTTGACCTGGCAGTTAATGCCTTTAACCCTCAAAACTCATGTTGTTTGAACTTTATCTGGTTTTCCAATCCAAATGAAATGGGGGGGGGGGTGTCACATGATTTGACAAAAGGATTCTCCTGGAGTTAGTAGAGCCATGAATAAATATGTTAACTGTGACATCACTAGAGAATTAATCAGGGTCATTCTCCCAAAGATGGCCAGGTGTTTCCACGGTTTCAAGATCCTATATATTTTTCTATCACTCAACTTTTCCGGGATGTGTACACCAATCACATCAACACCATTTAATCGGGAGACCACATGGCAGTTAAAAAACGTGGTATCTTTTAGATACCCAATCTCTAATATAGTACTCTTATCATAGTTGTGTTTTAGACCAGATAAACTGGCAAATTTATCCAGGTTCTCAATAAGGCCCTTCAAGGTTATTGATTGAGGACTCAAGAGAAAACTTGAATCATAAGCATGCATTGGTACTTTTGTCTCTAATCCATACATTTTTGGCTCCTTAATGTTATCATTAGACTTACAGTGCATTCGGAAAGTATTCAGACCACTTGAGTTTTTCCACATTTTGTTACATTACAGCCTTATTCTAAAATGGATTAAATCGTTTTTTCCCTGCATCAATCTACACACAATACCCCATATTGACAAAAAAATTATAATTGAAATATCACATTTACATAAGTATTCAGACCCTTTACTCGGTACTTTGTTGAAGCACCTCTGGCAGCGATTACAGCCTTGCGTCTTCTTGGGTATGAAACTACAAGCTTGGCACACCTGTATTTGGGGAGTTTCTCCCATTCTTCTCTGCAGATCACTGTGTTCTTGGGGACTTTCAATGCTGCAGACATTCTTTGGTACCCTTCCAAAGATCTGTGCCTCGACACAATCCTGTCTCGGAGCTCTACGGACAATTCCTTCGACCTCATGGCTTGGTTGTTGCTCTGACATGCACTGTCAACTGTGAGACCTCATATAGACAGGTGTGTGCATTTCCAAATCCTGTTGAATCAATTGAATTTACCACAGGTGGACTCCAATAAAGTTGTAGAAACATCTTAAGGATGATCAATGGAAACAGGATGCACCTGAGGATGCAATTTCGAGTCTCATAGTAAAGGGTCTGAATATTTATGTGTCACGCCTTGGTCATTGTATCTTGTGGTTTTGTTATATGTTTGGATAGGCCAGGGTGTGACATGGGTTTATATGTTGTATTTCGTATTGGGGTTTGTATTAATTGGGAGTGTATTATTAGGGGTGTGTCTAGTTAGGCTTGGCTGCCTGAGGCGATTCCTAATTGGAGTCTGAGTGCGTGTTGTATTTTGTGGGTGATTGTACCTGTCTCTGTGTTAGTCACCAGATAGGCTGTATTAGTTTCACTCGTTTGTTGTTTTCGTATTTTTTCAGTTATTTCATGTACCGCTATTTTCTTCATTAAAAGTCATGCGTAACCTACACGCTGCATTTCGGTCTGACTCTCTTCAAACAACAGACGAACTTCGTTACATTATGTGAATACATTTATTTAGAAATAAAATGATATAAATTAGCAGTAATTTAGAATTACCTATTTTTGCTTTGTCCCATTATGGGATATTGTGTGTAGATTTCTGAGGATTGTTTTCATTTAATCCATTTTAGAATAAGGCTGTAAAGTAACAAAATGTCTGCAGCATTGAAGGTCCTCATGAACACAGTGGATAAAGTCAAGGGGTCTGAATACTTTCAGAAGGCACTGTATTTCCCATTCCTTGTCCCTCTCAACCATATTCTTTTTAAATTATAGCTAACAGTTCAATGGCCCTAATAAGTTTGGTGACAGAGGGCAACCTTGTTTTACACCTCTTGACAATTTACATTTCTCAGAAGGATTGTTGTACATTACTTTTAACCATTTTAGGAGAGATTCTCCAAAGTAAAATCTGATTTCAAGATTATACCTGATTTCCCTGCGTTCTCAAAGTTATTTGATTGTGATGAATAATGTCTGATAGGACCTTTTTAATTATATGAGCAAAACATTTAGCCAATATTTTTGTGTCATAACGTTGAAGGGTGAGGGGACTCCAATTTTTTAAAGAGACAGGGTATTTGTTCTGTCCCCCCTGCTTCAGTAGGAGCGAGATCAGTCCCTCTTTTTGTGTCAGACAATTTGCTTTATATATTAGTAATTACAACATGAAAGTAATGAATCTTTCGGTAGTTCATAAAAAGTTTGATACATCTCTATTGGAATGCCACCGAGGCTCGGCGGTTTTCCCCGTCTGAAAGGAATCGATTGCCAACCATAGTTTGTCCTGTGACATCACAAGATCTCACTCAAAACCCATCATCAAATAAGGTTGGAGGAACTTGTTTTAAATATTTTACTTCCTCATTCAAAAATCTTCTTTGGTGAGATAAGGATTTCTCCATTGTTTGTAGCTATTTTCTGTAGGTTAATTTTGGTCGCTTAGGAAAAACATTTTTCGCCGTTCTCCATCCAATTTTGTCTGTTTTTATTTTAAATAAATGAAACCTGATCTTTCCTGAATAAGTTACATTTTTGTTTTGTGTCTAGATTCTTCATTGCTTCTGTCTTGGCTACATAGGCTACCTGCAATAGGCCCATCAAACGGGCAAGGATGTCTGGTGGGTGGGTGGGTGGGTCGCTCAGATGGGTCTAGGAAAAGGTAGAGGTTGGCACCATTCCATCATGATCCCGAGTGGCGCAGGCATCTAAGGCACTGCATCTCAGTGCTAGAAGCGTCACTACAGACCCCGGTTTGATTCCAGGCTGTATCACAACCAGCATTGATTAGGAGGCCCATAGGGCGGCGCACAATTGGCCCAGCGTCGTCCGGGTTTGGCCGGGGTAGGCCGTCGTCCGGGTTTGGCCGGGGTAGGCCGTCGTCCGGGTTTGGCCGGGGTAGGCCGTCGTCCGGGTTTGGCCGGGGGAGGCCGTCGTTGTAAATAAGAATTGGTTCTTAACCGACTTGTCTAGTTAATGATTGGATGAAAATATGTTTCTGAAGTTTCACAGCTTTTGTTGACTTTATTATTTTATTATTAAATTTGTAAATGTATTTCCCATCTCTGTGCAAAAGTGTAAACTCAGTCTCTATGGTACAACTCTTCCTGGCAGACACACATGGACTCAGACATTCACAACCG
This sequence comes from Oncorhynchus gorbuscha, assembly GCF_021184085.1. Classification (NCBI taxonomy): domain Eukaryota; kingdom Metazoa; phylum Chordata; class Actinopteri; order Salmoniformes; family Salmonidae; genus Oncorhynchus; species Oncorhynchus gorbuscha. The sequence goes on along the minus strand of NC_060187.1, from coordinate 7,369,106 downwards.
CTTTTCACTCACTCACTCGCTCGCTCGCTCACTCACTCACTCACTCACTCACTCACTCACTCACTCACTCACTCACTCACTCACTCACTCACTCACTCACTCACTCACTCACTCACTCACTCATTCACTTCTCATTAGACTCACACAGACACATGGGCACTCCCACCTCCCATCTCCCACCTCCCATCTCCCATCTCCCATCTCCCACCTCCCATCTCCCACCTCCCACCTCCCACCTCCCATCTCCCACCTCCCATCTCCCATCTCCCACCTCCCATCTCCCATCTCCCACCTCCCATCTCCCATCTCCCACCTCCCATCTCCCACCTCGCATCTTCCATCTCCCACCTCGCATCTCCCATCTCCCACCTCCCATCTCCCACCTCCCATCTCCCACCTCACATCTCCCACCTCACATCTCCCACCTCCCACCTCACATCTCCCACCTCACATCTCCCACCTCACATCTCCCATCTCTCATCTCCCACCTCCCATCTCCCACCTCGCATCTCCCACCTCCCACCTCCCATCTCCCACCTCGCATCTCCCATCTCCCATCTCCCACCTCCCATCTCCCATCTCCCACCTCGCATCTCCCACCTCACATCTCCCACCTCCCATCTCACATCTCCCATCTCCCACCTTCCATCTCCCACCTCGCATCTCCCATCTCCCACCTCCCATCTCCCACCTCCCATCTCCCACCTCACATCTCCCACCTCACATCTCCCACCTCCCACCTCACATCTCCCACCTCCCATCTCCCCCCTCCCACCTCCCATCTCCCACCTCACATCTCCCACCTCCCATCTCACATTTCCCATCTCCCACCTTCCATCTCCCACCTCACATCTCCCATCTCCCACCTCCCATCTCCCACCTCACATCTCCCATCTCCCACCTCACATCTCCCATCTCCCATCTCCCACCTCCCACCTCCCATCTCCCTCTCCCACCTTCCATCTCCCACCTTCCATCTCCCACCTCACATCTCCCACCTCCCATCTCTTACCTCCCATCTCGCATCTCCCACCTCCCATCTCCCACCTCACATCTCACATCTCCCACCTCACATCTCCCACCTCACATCTCCCACCTCACATCTCCCACCTCACATCTCCCACCTCACATCTCCCATCTCACATCTCCCATCTCACACTTCCCACCTCCCACCTCCCACCTCCCATCTCCCACCTCCCATCTCCCACCTCCCATCTCCCATCTCCCATTTCCCATCCTCCATCTCCCATCTCCCATCTCCCACCTCACACCTCACACCTCCCACCTCCATCTCCCATCTCCATCTCCCATCTCCCACCTCCATCTCCACCTCCCATCTCCCACCTCCATCTCCCATCTCCATCTCCCATCTCCCACCTCCATCTCCCATCTCCCACCTCCATCTCCCATCTCCCACCTCCATCTCCCATCTCCCACCTCCATCTCCCATCTCCCACCTCCATCTCCCACCTCCCACCTCCATCTCCCACCTCCATCTCCCACCTCCATCTCCCACCTCCATCTCCCATCTCCCACCTCCATCTCCCATCTCCCACCTCCATCTCCCATCTCCCACCTCCATCTCCCATCTCCCACCTCCATCTCCCATCTCCCACCTCCATCTCCCACCTCCATCTCCCATCTCCCACCTCCATCTCCCACCTCCACCTCCATCTCCCACCTCCATCTCCCATCTCCCACCTCACACCTCCATCTCCCACCTCCATCTCCCATCTCCCACCTCCATCTCCCACCTCCATCTCCCACCTCCATCTCCCACCTCCATCTCCCATCTCCCACCTCCATCTCCCATCTCCCACCTCCATCTCCCATCTCCCACCTCCATCTCCCACCTCCATCTCCCACCTCCCACCTCCACCTCCATCTCCCATCTCCCACCTCCACCTCCATCTCCCACCTCCATCTCCCATCTCCCACCTCACACCTCCATCTCCCACCTCCATCTCCCACCTCCATCTCCCATCTCCCACCTCCATCTCCCACCTCCATCTCCCACCTCCATCTCCCACCTCCATCTCCCACCTCCATTCTCCCACCTCCATCTCCCACCTCCATTCTCCCACCTCCATCTCCCACCTCCATCTCCCATCTCCATCTCCCACCTCCACTTCCCATCTCCCACCTCCATCTTCCACCTCCATCTTCCACCTCCATCTCCCACCTCCACCTCCATCTCCCACCTCCATCATCTCCCATCTCCCACCTCCATCTCCCATCTCCCACCTCCACCTCCATCTCCCACCTCCATCTCCCATCTCCCACCTCCATCTCTCACCTCCATCTCCCACCTCCATCTCCCACCTCCATCTCCCACCTCCATCTCCCACCTCCATTCTCCCACCTCCATCTCCCACCTCCATCTCCCATCTCCCACCTCCATCTCCCACCTCCATCTCCCACCTCCATCTCCCACCTCCATCTCCCACCTCCATCTCCCACCTCCATCTCCCACCTCCATCCTCCCACCTCCATCTCCCACCTCCATCCTCCATCTCCCACCTCCATCTCCCACCTCCATCTCCCACCTCCATCTCCCACCTCCATTCTCCCACCTCCATCTCCCACCTCCATCTCCCATCTCCATCTCCCACCTCCATCTCCCACCTCCATCTTCCACCTCCATCTCCCACCTCCATCTCCCACCTCCATCTCCCACCTCCATCTCCCACCTCCCACCTCCATCTCCCATCTCCCACCTCCATCTCCCATCTCCCACCTCCATCTCCCACCTCCATCTCCCACCTCCCACCTCCACCTCCATCTCCCATCTCCCACCTCCACCTCCATCTCCCACCTCCATCTCCCATCTCCCACCTCACACCTCCATCTCCCACCTCCATCTCCCACCTCCATCTCCCATCTCCCACCTCCATCTCCCACCTCCATCTCCCACCTCCATCTCCCACCTCCATCTCCCACCTCCATTCTCCCACCTCCATCTCCCACCTCCATTCTCCCACCTCCATCTCCCACCTCCATCTCCCATCTCCATCTCCCACCTCCACTTCCCATCTCCCACCTCCATCTTCCACCTCCATCTTCCACCTCCATCTCCCACCTCCACCTCCATCTCCCACCTCCATCTCCCATCTCCCACCTCCATCTCCCATCTCCCACCTCACACCTCCATCTCCCACCTCCATCTCCCATCTCCCACCTCCATCTCTCACCTCCATCTCCCACCTCCATCTCCCACCTCCATCTCCCACCTCCATCTCCCACCTCCATTCTCCCACCTCCATCTCCCACCTCCATCTCCCATCTCCCACCTCCATCTCCCACCTCCATCTCCCACCTCCATCTCCCACCTCCATCTCCCACCTCCATCTCCCACCTCCATCTCCCACCTCCATCCTCCCACCTCCATCTCCCACCTCCATCCTCCATCTCCCACCTCCATCTCCCACCTCCATCTCCCACCTCCATCTCCCACCTCCATTCTCCCACCTCCATCTCCCACCTCCATCTCCCATCTCCATCTCCCACCTCCATCTCCCACCTCCATCTCCCACCTCCATCTCCCATCTCCCACCTCACACCTCCATCTCCCACCTCCATCTCCCATCTCCCACCTCCATCTCCCACCTCCATCTCCCACCTCCATCTCCCACCTCCATCTCCCATCTCCCACCTCCATCTCCCATCTCCCACCTCCATCTCCCATCTCCCACCTCCATCTCCCACCTCCATCTCCCACCTCCCACCTCCACCTCCATCTCCCATCTCCCACCTCCACCTCCATCTCCCACCTCCATCTCCCATCTCCCACCTCACACCTCCATCTCCCACCTCCATCCTCCCACCTCCATCTCCCACCTCCATCCTCCATCTCCCACCTCCATCTCCCACCTCCATCTCCCACCTCCATCTCCCACCTCCATTCTCCCACCTCCATCTCCCACCTCCATCTCCCATCTCCATCTCCCACCTCCATCTCCCACCTCCATCTTCCACCTCCATCTCCCACCTCCATCTCCCACCTCCATCTCCCACCTCCATCTCCCACCTTCCATCTCCCACCTCGCATCTCCCATCTCCCACCTCCCATCTCCCACCTCCATCTCCCACCTCACATCTCCCACCTCACATCTCCCACCTCCCACCTCACATCTCCCACCTCCCATCTCCCCCTCCCACCTCCCATCTCCCACCTCCATCTCCCACCTCCCATCTCACATTTCCCATCTCCCCACCTCCATCTCCCACCTCACATCTCCCATCTCCCACCTCCCATCTCCCACCTCCATCTCCCATCTCCCACCTCACATCTCCCATCTCCCATCTCCCACCTCCCACCTCCCATCTCCCTCTCCCACCTTCCATCTCCCACCTTCCATCTCCCACCTCCCATCTCCCACCTCCCATCTCTTACCTCCCATCTCCATCTCCCACCTCCCATCTCCCACCTCACATCTCACATCTCCCACCTCCATCTCCCACCTCCATCTCCCACCTCCATCTCCCACCTCCATCTCCCACCTCCATCTCCCATCTCCCATCTCCCATCTCACACTTCCCACCTCCCACCTCCCACCTCCCATCTCCCACCTCCCATCTCCCACCTCCCATCTCCCATCTCCATTTCCCATCCTCCATCTCCCATCTCCCATCTCCCACCTCCACCTCCACCTCCCACCTCCATCTCCCATCTCCATCTCCCATCTCCCACCTCCATCTCCACCTCCCATCTCCCACCTCCATCTCCCATCTCCATCTCCCATCTCCCACCTCCATCTCCCATCTCCCACCTCCATCTCCCATCTCCCACCTCCATCTCCCATCTCCCACCTCCATCTCCCATCTCCCACCTCCATCTCCCACCTCCCACCTCCATCTCCCACCTCCATCTCCCACCTCCATCTCCCACCTCCATCTCCCATCTCCACCTCCATCTCCCATCTCCCACCTCCATCTCCCATCTCCCACCTCCATCTCCCATCTCCCACCTCCATCTCCCATCTCCCACCTCCATCTCCCACCTCCATCTCCCATCTCCCACCTCCATCTCCCACCTCCACCTCCATCTCCCACCTCCATCTCCCATCTCCCACCTCCACCTCCATCTCCCACCTCCATCTCCCATCTCCCACCTCCATCTCCCACCTCCATCTCCCACCTCCATCTCCCACCTCCATCTCCCATCTCCCACCTCCATCTCCCATCTCCCACCTCCATCTCCCATCTCATCTCCCACCTCCATCTCCCACCTCCATCTCCCACCTCCCACCTCCACCTCCATCTCCCATCTCCCACCTCCCACCTCCATCTCCCACCTCCATCTCCCATCTCCCACCTCCACCTCCATCTCCCACCTCCATCTCCCACCTCCATCTCCCATCTCCCACCTCCATCTCCCACCTCCATCTCCCACCTCCATCTCCCACCTCCATCTCCCACCTCCATTCTCCCACCTCCATCTCCCACCTCCATTCTCCCACCTCCATCTCCCACCTCCATCTCCCATCTCCATCTCCCACCTCCACTTCCCATCTCCCACCTCCATCTTCCACCTCCATCTTCCACCTCCATCTCCCACCTCCACCTCCATCTCCCACCTCCATCTCCCATCTCCCACCTCCATCTCCCATCTCCCACCTCCACCTCCATCTCCCACCTCCATCTCCCATCTCCCACCTCCATCTCCCACCTCCATCTCCCACCTCCATCTCCCACCTCCATCTCCTCCACCTCATCCCACCTCCATTCTCCCACCTCCATCTCCCACCTCCATCTCCCATCTCCCACCTCCATCTCCCACCTCCATCTCCCACCTCCATCTCCCACCTCCATCTCCCACCTCCATCTCCCACCTCCATCTCCCACCTCCATCCTCCCACCTCCATCTCCCACCTCCATCCTCCATCTCCCACCTCCATCTCCCACCTCCATCTCCCACCTCCATCTCCCACCTCCATTCTCCCACCTCCATCTCCCACCTCCATCTCCCATCTCCATCTCCCACCTCCATCTCCCACCTCCATCTTCCACCTCCATCTCCCACCTCCATCTCCCACCTCCATCTCCCACCTCCATCTCCCACCTCCCACCTCCATCTCCCATCTCCCACCTCCACCTCCCATCTCCCACCTCCACCTCCCACCTCCACCTCCAGATGGGAGATAGAAGTTTTTGTCCTTCTTCTGATGCTGTCATTTATCTATATAACCTTTGTGACTCGTTTCAGGAAACTAGGTGTATGTCGAGCATCACTACTTCACAGGAGAGCCATTTGAACGTAAACTTTCATTTAGATCAAAACGCGTTTTTTTTTTGTGTCAGAAATGCCTATTGGAACATGTGAACTTTCACCTGCCGTAATAACAAATGTGTATGCCACGAATAAAATTGTTACATTTACGAGCCTAGTTGGTTTAGCCACGGAAAAAGGCAGGAACCTTCTCGCTAGTCATGATTGGCTGAGATAATGAGTGGGCTGGACATGCCGAGAGATGAGTTTGGATTGGTTTGCCATGTAGCACGCTTCTGTCTATAACATGAGCTGGTCAGTATGTGTAGGTCATTATTTCTCATGCAGTTTATTTTTTAAAGATTTTCATAAAGATAAGCACCAGATTCTCTCTTGAATACCGGTGAGCACCAGATACCGGTGAGCACCAGATTCTCTCTTGGATACCGGTGAGCACCAGATTCTCTCTTGGATACCGGTGAGCACCAGATTCTCTCTTGGATACCGGTGAGCACCAGATACCGGTGAGCACCAGATTCTCTCTTGGATACCGGTGAGCACCAGATACCGGTGAGCACCAGATTCTCTCTTGGATACCGGTAAGCACCAGATTCTCTCTTGGATACCGGTAAGCACCAGATTCTCTCTTGGATACCGGTGAGCACCAGATACCGGTGAGCACCAGATTCTCTCTTGGATACCGGTGAGCACCAGATTCTCTCTTGGATACCGGTGAGCACCAGATACCGGTGAGCACCAGATTCTCTCTTGGATACCGGTAAGCACCAGATTCTCTCTTGGATACCGGTAAGCACCAGATTCTCTCTTGGATACCGGTGAGCACCAGATTCTCTCTTGGATACCGGTGAGCACCAGATACCGGTGAGCACCAGATTCTCTCTTGGATACCGGTGAGCACCAGATTCTCTCTTGGATACCGGTGAGCATCAGATTCTCTCTTGGATACCGGTGAGCACCAGATTCTCCCGTGGATACCGGTGAGCACCAGATTCTCTCTTGGATACCGGTGAGCACCAGATTCTCTCTTGGATACCGGTGAGCACCAGATTCTCTCTTGGATACCGGTGAGCACCAGATTCTCTCTTGGATACCGGTAAGCACCAGATTCTCTCTTGGATACCGGTAAGCACCAGATTCTCTCTTGGATACCGGTGAGCACCAGATACCGGTGAGCACCAGATTCTCTCTTGGATACCGGTGAGCACCAGATACCGGTGAGCACCAGATTCTCTCTTGGATACCGGTAAGCACCAGATTCTCTCTTGGATACCGGTGAGCACCAGATTCTCTCTTGGATACCGGTGAGCACCAGATACCGGTGAGCACCAGATTCTCTCTTGGATACCGGTGAGCACCAGATTCTCTCTTGGATACCGGTGAGCACCAGATTCTCTCTTGGATACCGGTGAGCACCAGATACCGGTGAGCACCAGATTCTCTCTTGGATACCGGTGAGCACCAGATACCGGTGAGCACCAGATTCTCTCTTGGATACCGGTGAGCACCAGATTCTCTCTTGGATACCGGTGAGCACCAGATTCTCTCTTGGATACCGGTGAGCATCAGATTCTCTCTTGGATACCGGTGAGCACCAGATTCTCCCGTGGATACCGGTGAGCACCAGATACCGGTGAGCACCAGATTCTCTCTTGGATACCGGTGAGCACCAGATTCTCTCTTGGATACCGGTGAGCACCAGATTCTCTCTTGGATACCGGTAAGCACCAGATTCTCTCTTGGATACCGGTGAGCACCAGATACCGGTGAGCACCAGATTCTCTCTTGGATACCGGTGAGCACCAGATTCTCTCTTGGATACCGGTGAGCACCAGATTCTCTCTTGGATACCGGTGAGCACCAGATTCTCCCGTGGATACTGGTGAGCACCAGATACCGGTGAGCACCAGATTCTCCCTTGGATACCGGTGAGCACCAGATACCGGTGAGCACCAGATTCTCTCTTGGATACCGGTGAGCACCAGATTCTCTCTTGGATACCGGTGAGCACCAGATTCTCTCTTGGATACCGGTAAGCACCAGATTCTCTCTTGGATACCGGTAAGCACCAGATTCTCTCTTGGATACCGGTAAGCACCAGATTCTCTCTCATTGATCTAGTTTGTATATCAAGTAAGGATTCTCTTAGAAACCTGTTTTAATATTGCTGTGATTAAATCTATAATACTCAGAGAGTCTGAGAGAGGACTAGATGACTGATTAATCTTACTGACTAGATGACTGTGATGACTGATTAATCTTACTGATCCTGAGAGATGACTGTGATGACAGATGAATCCTACTGATCCTGAGAGATGACTGTGATGACTGATTAATCTTACTGATCCTGAGAGATGACTGTGATGACAGATGAATCCTACTGATCCTGAGAGAGGACTGTGATGACAGATGAATCCTACTGATCCTGAGAGAGGACGAGATGACTGTGATGACTGATGAATCCTGACAGATGAATCCCTGAGAGAGGACGAGATGAGATGACTGATCCTGAGAGAGGATGAGATGACGAGAGAGGATGATGACAGATGAATCCTACTGATCCTGAGAGAGGATGAGATGACTGTGATGACAGATGAATCCTACTGATCCTGGGAGATGACTGTGATGACTGATGAATCCTACTGATCCTGAGAGAGGACGAGATGACTGTGATGACAGATGAATCCTACTGATCCTGGGAGATGACTGTGATGACAGATGAATCCTACTGATCCTGGGAGATGACTGTGATGACTGATGAATCCTACTGATCCTGACTGTGATGAGATGAATCCAACTGATCCTGAGAGAGGACGAGATGACTGTGATGACTGATGAATCCTACTGATCCTGGGAGATGACTGATGACTGATGAATCCTACTGATCCTGGGAGATGACTGTGATGACTGATGAATCCTACTGATCCTGGGAGATGACTGTGATGACTGATGAATCCTACTGATCCTGAGAGAGGACGAGATGACTGTGATGACAGATGAATCCTACTGATCCTGAGAGAGGACGAGATGACTGTGATGACAGATGAATCCTACTGAACCTGAGAGATGACTGTGATGACTGATGAAATGAACCTGAGAGATGACTGTGATGACTGACTACTGACCGTTTTTAAGCCCACTGCTCTTAGGTGAATATGTCTAGTCTATGAGAAACAGAGTGATCTGACTAGTAAACACAAACAGTCTGTCTGGGTGTTTTTCTCTCACCTTATCTGTCTGCAGTGTGCTGATTGGGCCATGATACATGATGATCTTTCAAATTGTCCCTGTGCAGTATGCTGAGACTGGGGTGCTCTGGTAGTGTGTCACAGTCTGGTCAGGGCAACCTACCCAGGTCAAGGGTCACAGGTTGTGAGTGGGTTAGATGGGAATGAGCAGCGCACCAGAGGAGTCAGAGGGAACATCCCGTTCCCTTGCCATCAACAGCACATGCACCAGCCTTATTTCGTTTATCCCCACAGCTTTCTCACTTCCCGTTTTCTCCTCCCCTCTTCCCTCTACTCCTCCTCCTCTCCCCTCCTCCTCCCTCCTCCCTCCTCCTCTCTGACTCCTCTCTCCTCCTCTCCTCCTTCTCTCCCCTCCTCTTCTCCTCCTCCCTCCTCCTCTCTGACTCCTCTCTCCTCCTCTCCTCCTTCTCTCCCATCTCTCCCCTCCTCCTCTGCCCTCCTCCTCCCCTCCCCCTCTCCTACTCCTCACCTACTCCTCTCCCCTCCTCCTCTTCTCCTCCTCCCTCCTCCTCTCTGACTCCTCTCTCCTCCTTCTCTCCCATGTCTCCTACTCCTCTTCTCCTCCCTCCTCCTCTCCTACTTCTCTCCCCTCCTCCTCCTCCTCCTCCCCCTCCTCCTCCTCCTCCTCTCCTACTTCTCTCCCCTCCTCCTCTCCACTCTTCCTCTCCTCCTCTTCCATCCACTCCTACTCCTCCTCTCCACTGTTCCTCTCCTCCTACTCCTCATCCTACTCCTCCTCTCTTCTCCTCCCATCCTCTCCTCCTCCTACTACTCCTCTCCCCTCCCCTCTTTCCTCTCTCCTCCTCTTCCCATCCCACTCCTCTTCTCCTCCTCCTCTCTCCCCTCCTCCTCCTCTTCCCATCCCCCTCCTCCTCCTACCCTCCTCCTCTCCCTCCTCTCTCCTCCTCTTCCCATCCCACTCCTCCTCTCCCCTCCTCCTCTCTCTCCTCCTCTTCCCAACTCCTACCCTCCTCTCTCCTCCTCTTCCCATCTCCTCCTCTCCTCCTCCTCTCCCCTCCTCTCCCCTCCTCTTCCCATCCCACTCCTCCTCCTCTCTCCCCTCCTCCTCCTCTTCCCACCCCCCTCCTCCTCCTACCCTCCTCCTCTCTCCTCCTCTTCCCATCCCACTCCTCCTCTCCCCTCCTCCTGTCCTCCTCCTCTCTCCCCTCCTCCTCCTCTTCCCATCCCCCTCCTCCTCCTACCCTCTCCTCCTCCCCTTCTCCCATACCCTGAACTCAGTACTTCAGGAACCACATGAGAATGTTAGTTTGGAACAGAGACTGGTCAGCTTGTTACTCCTCCTGCTGTTATTTGTTTGTTGTGTGGCAAAATGTCCTGCTTGATCGGGAATCGTTGGGTTAGGTCTGGCTGGCCCTGTCCTGTTGTTGTTTGAGTTGAGCTTCTTTATCTCTCAACCCAAAAAATCTGTTATCTCTTTCTGTATGTCTGTCTGTCTGTCTCTTTCTGTCTGTCTCAGCACCGGCCAAACCATTGATCCCCTTCCTCTTTTGAAATGTTCTGTGCCAATGTGTCAATGTCTCTATTTGGAACATGATGAAATGTAGCCATTTGCTTTGTCATGCATTTGGAAACGTCCCGCTGGGGACACAACCTTCTTTCAACAGGAAAATGTAGGTCATATTTGGTTGAGATTTCAACATTTATTCACCCGACTCAAAAAGACAGACAGAAGTTTAATTCCCAATGTATTATCACCATATCAAATCAAATCAAATCAAATTTATTTATATAGCCCTTCGTACATCAGCTGATATCTCAAAGTGCTGTACAGAAACCCAGCCTAAAACCCCAAACAGCAAACAATGCAGGTGTAAAAGCACGGTGGCTAGGAAAAACTCCCTAGAAAGGCCAAAACCTAGGAAGAAACCTAGAGAGGAACCGGGCTATGTGGGGTGGCCAGTCCTCTTCTGGCTGTGCCGGGTAGAGATTATAACAGAACATGACCAAGATGTTCAAATGTTCATAAATGACCAGCATGGTCAAATAATAATAAGGCAGAACAGTTGAAACTGGAGCAGCAGCACAGTCAGGTGGACTGGGGACAGCAAGGAGCCATCATGTCAGGTAGTCCTGGGGCACGGTCCTAGGGCTCAGGTCCTCCGAGAGAGAGAAAGAAAGAGAGAATTAGAGAGAGCATATGTGGGGTGGCCAGTCCTCTTCTGGCTGTGCCGGGTGGAGATTATAACAGAACGTGGCCAAGATGTTCAAATGTTCATAAATGACCAGCATGGTTGAATAATAGTAAGGCAGAACAGTTGAAACTGGAGCAGGAGCATGGCCAGGTGGACTGAGGACAGCAAGGAGTCCTCATGTCAGGTAGTCCTGGGACATGGTCCTAGGGCCCAGGCCAGTTGAAACTGGAGCAGCAGCATGGCCAGGTGGACTGGGGACAGCAAGGAGTCATCATGTCAGGTAGTCCTGGGGCATGGTTCTAGGGCTCAGGTCCTCCGAGAGAGAGAAAGAAAGAGAGAAGGAGAGAATTAGAGAACGCACACTTAGATTTACACAGGACACCGAATAGGACAGGAGAAGTACTCCAGATAAACAAACTGACCCTAGCCCCCGACACATAAACTACTGCAGCATAAATACTGGAGGCTGAGACAGGAGGGGTCAGGAGACACTGTGGCCCCATCTGAGGACACCCCCGGACAGGGCCAAACAGGAAGGATATAACCCCACCCACTTTGCCAAAGCACAGCACCCACACCACTAGAGGGAAATCTTCAACCACCAACTTACCATCCTGAGACAAGGCCGAGTATAGCCCACAAAGATCTCCGACACGGTACAACCCAAGGGGGGAAACCCAGACAGGCCGACCACAACAGTGAATCAACCCACCCAGGTGACGCACCCCCCAGGGACGGCACGAGAGAGCCCCAGCAAGCCAGTGACTCAGCCCCGTAACAGGGTTAGAGGCAGAGAATCCCAGTGGAAAAGGGGAACCGGCCAGGCAGAGACAGCAAGGGCGGTTCGTTGCTCCAGAGCCTTTCCGTTCACCTTCCCACTCCTGGGCCAGACTACACTCAATCATATGACCCACTGAAGAGATGAGTCTTCAGTAAAGACTTAAAGGTTGAGACCGAGTTTGCGTCTCTGACATGGGTAGGCAGACCGTTCCATAAAAATGGAGCTCTATAGGAGAAAGCCCTGCCTCCAGCTGTTTGCTTAGAAATTCTAGGGACAATTAGGAGGCCTGCGTCTTGTGACCGTAGCGTACGTATAGGTATGTACGGCAGGACCAAATCAGAGAGGTAGGTAGGAGCAAGCCCATGTAATGCTTTGTAGGTTTAGCAGTAAAACCTTGAAATCAGCCCTTGCTTTGACAGGAAGCCAGTGTAGAGAGGCTAGCACTGGAGTAATATGATCAAATTTTTTGGTTCTAGTCAGGATTCTAGCAGCCGTATTTAGCACTAACTGAAGTTTATTTAGTGCTTTATCCGGGTAGCCGGAAAATAGAGCATTGCAGTAGTCTAACCTAGAAGTGACAAAAGCATGGATTAATTTTTCTGCATCATTTTTGGACAGAAAGTTTCTGATTTTTGCAATGTTACGTAGATGGAAAAAAGCTGTCCTCGAAATGGTCTTGATATGTTCTTCAAAGAGAGATCAGGGTCAGAGTAACGCCGAGGTCCTTCACAGTTTTATTTGAGACGACTGTACAACCATTAAGATTAATTGTCAGATTCAACAGAAGATCTCTTTGTTTCTTGGGACCTAGAACAAGCATCTCTGTTTTGTCCGAGTTTAATAGTAGAAAGTTTGCAGCCATCCACTTCCTTATGTCTGAAACACATGCTTCTAGCGAGGGCAATTTTGGTGCTTCACCATGTTTCATTGAAATGTACAGCTGTGTGTCATCCGCATAGCAGTGAAAGTTTACATTATGTTTTCGAATAACATCCCCAAGAGGTAAAATATATAGTGAAAACAATAGTGGTCCTAAAACAGAACCTTGAGGAACACCGAAATGTACAGTTGATTTGTCAGAGGACAAACCATTCACAGAGACAAACTGATATCTTTCCGACAGATAAGACCTAAACCAGGCCAGAACATGTCCGTGTAGACCAATTTGGGTTTCCAATCTCTCCAAAAGAATGTGGTGATCAATGGTATCAAAAGCAGCACTAAGGTCTAGGAGCACGAGGACAGATGCAGAGCCTCGGTCCGATGCCATCAAAATGTCATTTACCACCTTCACAAGTGCCGTCTCAGTGCTATGATGGGGTCTAAAACCAGACTGAAGCATTTCGTATACATTGTTTGTCTTCAGGAAGGCAGTGAGTTGCTGCGCAACAGCCTTCTCTAAAATCTTTGAGAGGAATGGAAGATTTGATATAGGCCGATAGTTTTTATATTTTCTGGGTCAAGGTTTGGCTTTTTCAAGAGAGGCTTTATTACTGCCACTTTTAGTGAGTTTGGTACACATCCAGTGGATAGAGAGCCGTTTATTATGTTCAACATAGGAGGGCCAAGCACAGGAAGCAGCTCTTTCAGTAGTTTAGTTGGAATAGGGTCCAGTATACAGCTTGAAGGTTTAGAGGCCATGATTATTTTCATCATTGTGTCAAGAGATATAGTACTAAAACACTTGAGCGTCTCTCTTGATCCTAGGTCCTGGCAGAGTTGTGCAGACTCAGGACAACTGAGGTTTGGAGGAATACGCAGGTTTAAAGAGGAGTCCGTAATTTGCTTTCTAATAATCATAATCTTTTCCTCAAAGAAGTTCATGAATTTATCACTGCTAAAGTGCAAGTCATCCTCTCTTGGGGAATGCTGCTTTTTAGTTAGCTTTGCCACAGTATCAAAAAGGAATTTTGGATTGTTCTTATTTTCCTCAATTAAGTTAGAAAAATAGGACGATCGAGCAGCAGTAAGGGCTCTTCGGTACTGCACGGTACCATCCTTCCAAGCTAGTCGGAAGACTTCCAGTTTGGTGTGGCGCCATTTCCGTTCCAATTTTCTGGAAGCTTGCTTCAGAGCTCGGGTATTTTCTGTGTACCATGGAGCTAGTTTCTTATGAGACATTTTTTTTAGTTTTTAGGGGTGCAACTGCATCTAGGGTATTGCGCAAGGTTAAATTGAGATCCTCAGTTAGGTGGTTAACGGATTTTTGTCCTCTGGCGTCCTTGGGTAGGCAGAGGGAGTCTGGAAGGGCATCAAGGAATCTTTGTGTGTGAATTTATAGCACGACTTTTGATGTTCCTTGGTTGGGGTCTGAGCAGATTATTTGTTGCAATTGCAAACGTAATAAAATGGTGGTCTGATAGTCCAGGATTATGAGGAAAAACATTAAGATCCACAACATTTATTCCATGGGACAAAACTAGGTCCAGCGTATGACTTTCAACCATCTAAAAGCACAACCAAATTTCAATGGAAAAAATAATGTCAAATTTTTGGTTTAGTTATCAAAAAATGACTAAAATGTGTGAATCACTGTGATTTCAACCATAAACAGTTGTTATATACAGAGCCTTCAGAAAGTTTTCACACCCCTTGACTTATTCAACATTTTGTTGTATTACAGCCTGAATTCAAAATGGATTAAACTATTATTATTTTATTATTATTATTATTTTTCTCACCCATTTGCACACAACACCCCATAATGACAAAGTGAAAGCATGTTTTTAGAAATGTTTGCAAATTTATTGAAAATGAAATACAGAAATATCTCATTTACATAAGTATTCAAACCCCTGAGTCAATACATGTTAGAATCACTTTTGGCAGCGATCACAGCTGTGTGTTTCTGGGTAATAATATAATAATATAATATAATAATATATGCCATTTAGCAGACGCTTTTATCCAAAGCGACTTACAGTCATGTGTGCATACATTCTACGTATGGGTGGTCCCGGGAATCGAACCCACTACCCTGGCGTTACAAGCGCCATGCTCTACCAACTGAACTACAGTGGGTAAGTCTCTAAGAGCTTTGCACACCTGGATTGTAGAATATTTACACATATTTTTGTATTTATTCTTCAAGCGCTGTCATGTTGGTTCTTGATCAAATCCAATTATATTTGTCACATGTGCCGAATACAACAGGTATTACCACCAGGTATTACCAGACCTTACCATGAAATGCTTACTTTCAAGCCTTTAACCAACAAGGCAGTTTTCAGAAAAATACGAGTTAAGAATATCTCATGGTACAAAAGTAACACAATAGGCTATCTACAGGTCAATGTGTGGAGCACAGGTTTGTTTATTTATTTAACCTTTATTTAACTAGACAAGTTAGTTAAGAACAAATTACTATTTACAATGACGGCCTAGGAACAGTGGGTTAACTTCCTTGTTCATGGGCAGAACAACAGATGTTTACCTTGTCAGCTCGGGGATTTGATCTAGCAACCTTTATGGTTACTAGTCCAACGCTCTAACCGCTAGGCTACCTGCCCAACACTCTAACCGCTAGGCTACCTGCCCAACGCTCTAACCACTAGGCTACCTGCCCAACGCTCTAACCACTAGGCTACCTGCCCAACTCTCTAACCACTAGGCTACCTGCCCAACGCTCTAACCACTAGGCTACCTGCCCAACACTCTAACCGCTAGGCTACCTGCCCAACGCTCTAACCACTAGGCTACCTGCCCAACACTCTAACCGCTAGGCTACCTGCCCAACACTCTAACCACTAGGCTACCTGCCCAACACTCTAACCACTAGGCTACCTGCCCAACACTCTAACCACTAGGCTACCTGCCGTCAAGGTAATTGAGGTAATATGTACATGTAGGCAGGGGAAAAGTGACTATGCATAGATAATAAACAGCAAGTAGCAGCAGCGTAAAACATATCATTGCTAGACGGCCATTTTCAAGTCTTGCCATAGATTTTCAAGACAATTTAAAACTGTAACTGTGTCACTCAGGAACATTCAATGTGGTTTTGGTAAGCAACTCCAGTGTATATTTGACCTTGTGTTTTAGGTTATTGTCCTGCTGAAAGGCAGTGTCTGGTGGAAAGCAGAGTTTCTAAACGTATTCTGCAGCGCTGCCTGAAATGAGCACTTTGGATAATGTTTTTAAGGACACACCTCAAATATTTCCATCCACCCTGCAAGCGAGCTGATTTAAGACAGGTGGATTGCTGAGCCTGGCGCGAGGGCTGGAAAATGCCAGTGTGCCAATTTTAACATGACAAAATTGCAAACCAACGTGCATTTGACACCAGCGCCACCTTAACACCGGCTGAGACACCGGCTGAGACACCGGCTGAGACACCGGCTGAGACACCGGCTGAGACACCGGCTGAGACACCGGCTGAGACACCGGCTGAGACACCGGCTGAGACACCGGCTGAGACACCGGCTGAGACACCGGCTGAGACACCGGCTGAGACACGGGCTGAGACACCGGCTGAGACACCGGCTGAGACACCGGCTGAGACACCGGCTGAGACACCGGCTGAAAATAGAGCCCTCAGCTTTTTACATTTTTACCCACCTATCCATATATGCTCTTCTTTGCGAAGCGTTGGAAAAACCTTCCTGGTCTTGAATCCAACATATCAATTATTCATTTGTAGACAAAGTAGAATTAAAGCCAGACTAAGTCAGTGTATACAGTATATACAGTAGAATTAAAGCCAGACTAAGTCAGTGTATACAGTATATACAGTAGAATTAAAGCCAGACTAAGTCAGTGTATACAGTATATACAGTAGAATTAAAGCCAGACTAAGTCAGTGTATACAGTATATACAGTAGAATTAAAGCCAGACTAAGTCAGTGTATACAGTATATACAGTAGAATTAAAGCCAGACTAAGTCAGTGTATACAGTATATACAGTAGAATTAAAGCCAGACTAAGTCAGTGTATACAGTATATACAGTAGAATTAAAGCCAGACTAAGTCAGTGTATACAGTATATACAGTAGAATTAAAGCCAGACTAAGTCAGTGTATACAGTATATACAGTAGAATTAAAGCCAGACTAAGTCAGTGTATACAGTATATACAGTAGAATTAAAGCCAGACTAAGTCAGTGTATACAGTATATACAGTAGAATTAAAGCCAGACTAAGTCAGTGTATACAGTATATACAGTAGAATTAAAGCCAGACTAAGTCAGTGTATACAGTATATACGGTAGAATTAAAGCCAGACTAAGTCAGTGTATACAGTATATACGGTAGAATTAAAGCCAGACTAAGTCAGTGTATACAGTATATACGGTAGAATTAAAGCCAGACTAAGTCAGTGTATACAGTATACAGTATACAGTATACAGTGGCACAGGATGGACCTATCAAAGCAGAACATGCATCTCTTTCAAATGTTGATGTTTGGTTGCGTTGACAACCAAACACAATTCAATGTCTAGTTCGTCTACAAATTAATAATTGAGACAGTACGATCGATTCATGTCTCTATCTCCACCAAAAATCACAGTTAAAGAATAGGAATAAATCAAACTTTAAATGCATTTAAATAAAGTTTGATTTGAATTCGTATTTTCTTTGACTTGTTTGGTGTTTGGTTGAGATAGAGACGTGAAACCAACGTATTACTTATTAACTTGATGATAACATTTGAAATCCACCAAAGCTTGAAATCCTAGACCTGTATTTACATAATTTAGCAGACACTCTTATCCAGAGGGAATTACAGGCGCAATTAGGGATTAAGTGCCTTGCTCAAGGATACATTGACAGATCTTTCACCTAGTCAGCTCAGGGATTTGAACCAGCAACCTTTCAGTTACTGGCCCAACACTCATAATTCCTAGGCTTCCTGCCTGTCTATTTTAGTTAAACCCTGGGTTGAATTGAAACAATAGCTGTTGATGACTTTGCAAACACTATATAGTCCTAAATTTGTAAGTCGCTCTGGATAAGAGCGTCTGCTAAATGACTTAAATGTAATGTAAATGTAAATAGTCTCATTGATGCTATATGACTTATGGTTATATTTAATTTGGCCTCTTAAACCTACCCTTTGGAATGACTTTGCAAATATAATTGGTTATTAAGATATCTTTCAATAATGATTCCCATGATAGCACATTGGTATTAGTCAGTGACAAATATCAAAAGCTAATCAGGGCTGGGCTTTGTTAAAACCCTGGGTAGAAGACCAAATTAATAATTGTAGAAAGATCAACTCTCCAGTAGGAGGTGCTGCCCAGCCTCGATAGGAGACCTAAGGATAGCTGTAGAGAGATCAACTCTCCAGTAGGAGGTACTGCCCAGCCTCGATAGGAGACCTAAGGATAGCTGTAGAGAGATCAACTCTCCAGTAGGTGCAGCCCAGCCTGTTTGGCAGTAGAGTCTCAGGGCGTTGAACCAGATTCCAGTGAGTTGTTTGGCAGTAGAGTCTCAGGGCGGTGAACCAGGTTCCAGTGAGTTGTTTAGCAGTAGAGTCTCAGGGCGGTGAACCAGGTTCCAGTGAGTTGTTGGCAGTAGAGTCTCAGGGCGGTGAACCAGGTTCCAGTGAGTTGCTGGCAGTAGAGTCTCAGGGCGGTGAACCAGGTTCCAGTAAGTTGTTTGGCAGTAGAGTCTCAGGGTGGTGAACCAGGTACCAGTGAGTTGTTTGGCAGTAGAGTCTCAGGGCGGTGAACCAGGTTCCAGTGAGTTGTTTGGCAGTAGAGTCTCAGGGCGGTGAACCAGGTTCCAGTGAGTTGTTTGGCAGTAGAGTCTCAGGGTGGTGAACCAGGTTCCAGTGAGTTGCTGGCAGTAGAGTCTCAGGGCAGTGAACCAGGTTCCAGTGAGTTGTTGGCAGTAGAGTCTCAGGGCGGTGAACCAGGTTCCAGTGAGTTGTTTGGCAGTAGAGTCTCAGGGCGGTGAACCAGGTTCCAGTGAGTTGTTGGCAGTAGAGTCTCAGGGCGGTGGACGAGGTTCCAGTGAGTTGTTTGGCAGTAGAGTCTCAGGGCGGTGAACCAGGTTCCAGTGAGTTGTTGGCAGTAGAGTCTCAGGGCGGTGGACGAGGTTCCAGTGAGTTGTTTGGCAGTAGAGTCTCAGGGTGGTGAACCAGGTTCCAGTGAGTTGTTTGGCAGTAGAGTCTCAGGGCGGTGAACCAGATTCCAGTGAGTTGCTGGCAGTAGAGTCTCAGGGCAGTCTCAGGGCAGTGAACCAGGTTCTCTTCTCTCTCTCTCTCTCTCTCTCTCTCTCTCACTCACACACTCACACACACACACACACACACACACACACACACACACACACACACACACACACACACACACACACACACACACACACACACACACACACACACACACACACACACACCCCTATTCCCAGTAGCCTGATCTCCAGACCGTAGATATTATTAGTTAGTGGGCCACTGGTTTATTGAATTTCCACACACTGGAGGGCTCAGTGTACACTGAGGGGACAAAACATTAAGAACACCTGCTCTGTCCATGAAATAGACTGACCAGGTGAATCCAGGTGAAAGCTATGATCCCTTGTTGATGTCACTTGTTAAATCCACTTCAATCAGTGTAGATGAAAGGGGAGGAGACATGTTAAATAAGGATTTTTAGGACTTGAGACAACTGAGACATGGATTGTGTATGTGTGCCATTCAGAGGGTGAACGGGCAAGACAACAGATTGAAGTTCCTGAACGGGGGGGTTTTGGTAGAAGTAAAGTAAAGAGTAAAGATGGGCTCTGTCTGTTCTTACTGTAGCTCTCTGAATGTAGCCATCTCTGTCTGTTCTTACTGTAGCTCTCTGAATGTAGCCATCTCTGTCTGTTCTTACTGTAGCTCTCTGAATGTAGCCATCTCTGTCTGTTCTTACTGTAGCTCTCTGAATGTAGCCATCTCTGTCTGTTCTTACTGTAGCTCTCTGAATGTAGCCATCTCTGTCTGTTCTTACTGTAGCTCTCTGAATGTAGCCATCTCTGTCTGTTCTTACTGTAGCTCTCTGAATGTAGCCATCTCTGTCTGTTCTTACTGTAGCTCTCTGAATGTAGCCATCTCTGTCTGTTCTTACTGTAGCTCTCTGAATGTAGCCATCTCTGTCTGTTCTTACTGTAGCTCTCTGAATGTAGCCATCTCTGTCTGTTCTTACTGTAGCTCTCTGAATGTAGCCATCTCTGTCTGTTCTTACTGTAGCTCTCTGAATGTAGCCATCTCTGTCTGTTCTTACTGTAGCTCTCTGAATGTAGCCATCTCTGTCTGTTCTTACTGTAGCTCTCTGAATGTAGCCACCTCTGTCTGTTCTTACTGTAGCTCTCTGAATGTAGCCATCTCTGTCTGTTCTTACTGTAGCTCTCTGAATGTAGCCATCTCTGTCTGTTCTTACTGTAGCTCTCTGAATGTAGCCATCTCTGTCTGTTCTTACTGTAGCTCTCTGAATGTAGCCATCTCTGTCTGTTCTTACTGTAGCTCTCTGAATGTAGCCACCTCTGTCTGTTCTTACTGTAGCTCTCTGAATGTAGCCATCTCTGTCTGTTCTTACTGTAGCTCTCTGAATGTAGCCATCTCTGTCTGTTCTTACTGTAGCTCTCTGAATGTAGCCATCTCTGTCTGTTCTTACTGTAGCTCTCTGAATGTAGCCATCTCTGTCTGTTCTTACTGTAGCTCTCTGAATGTAGCCACCTCTTTTTCACCATGTATCGGTTCTCATCAAGTCAATGTAATAAATATGACCATTTTGTATTTTCCTCTCAAGTGTATCCGTTCTGTTTTGAGGTAATATAATAATTTGAATATGAATGTGTAAATGACGTGATTATTGCTAGGCATGTGTTATACTGTATAATTATATAGATCTGAACAGTACTGTCACCTCAGCATTATGGTTATTGTGATGTATTACATACACTAGTGTATGTTTTCCTGTCTGAGTTTCATGGGAAGCAGCAGCCAAACTGTACCTGTCTGCCAGCGTTGTCTCCTAATAATCTATGTAACCTTGGGATACTGATATGATCTCTTTTGAACTTGGCCGGGAGGGATTTGGCAACAGGTGACCTTTGAGTCGCAACAGCATGGGGTCAAAGGTAAACAGAGCTCCTCTGTCTGTTTGATTTCCCTGTGTAATGGAGTCAGTCTTACAACAGTCTGCAATGATCTTTCCCAAGTTCTGTTCCTCCTTTAAAAGAATGTGAGTGTTAGAAGTACACAAACATACATTCCGGAGTGTCCGTACACAAACATACATTCCGGAGTGTCCGTACACAAACATACATTCCGGAGTGTCCATACACAAACATACATTCCGGAGTGTCCGTACACAAACATACATTCCGGAGTGTCCGTACACAAACATACATTCCGGAGTGTCCGTACACAAACATACATTCCGGAGTGTCCGTACACAAACATACATTCCGGAGTGTCCGTGGAGTGATTTACATAGAATAGCGTTTGCGTGGGACAGACGGTGGAGTTGGATCAGGCAGGGATAGCCCCGTCAACCACCACAGGCCTTTCCATTTACGCATCCTCTGGTGGCAATGCTGGCTTCTTGCCACACACACACACACACACACACACACACACACACACACACACACACACACACACACACACACACACACACACACACACACACACACACACACACACACACACACACACACACACACACACACACACACACACAAACAGCATTCCCCCCTCAGAGCATGCTAACCTCAGCCTCCCCTTTTCTTTTAGGAATCTCACCAGCTGACTGTGTGTCAGATGAGAAGTGATAGTTTTGTACTGGGTCGGGGGCAGACTGGCTATGCTTGTTGTATACTGCTCAGGAAGTCCCTGCTGCTCAAAGATAGACAGCTATTTTATCTTCCCAAGACTGGAGAGACAGTTGGCTAGTTTTTGGGCCACAGGGACCATTGAGAGCCACTGAAGTATACTGCATATATGACCGACTGGTCTCTTTTCGGTCTAATGTAGCATCATTTGAAATAGTGTTTTTTTATTTTTTACATTGGATAAAAGTAGACACTCAGAGCTAGAAAATGGTGTATCATTCACGACAGTTGAGGAACAATGGGAAAGTTATTCTGCTTTGAAAGTTGATGCACTTGTAACCCCACTTTTGAGAAAAGTGCCTTTGAATGTTTTGGTACAGCTACTGGACAGCTCTTCTTTGTCTTCTTTGTCTACACCTATTCAGCATCGTTCAAACCCTCTTAAGCCTTTAGCCCCGTCCATTCAGTATCGTTCACGCCCTCTTAAGCCTTTAGCCCCGCCCATCTCTTTAAGGATTCACATGTCAGGCCATGTGCTAAACAGATTGAGGAAGGTAAACAACCAAATATTTCAAGACTAAAAGTGGTTTAATGTAGTAGCCTACAATAAGGGGAAAACCCCATGTAAAAATACAGTTTATCTCATGCTTGGACTATATCCTAATCTGACTTTGAAAGTGTACAGGTAAAAATATTGTATAAATATTTTATAATTATTAGATGATTCTTACCCAGACACACTTGTCTAAATTGATGGGTCAATGTGAAGGAAATGCTATAACCACCCCCCAGACACATCTGGGGCGGCAGGGTAGCCTAGTGGTTAGAGCGTTGGACTATTAACCGAAAGGTTGCAAGTTCATAATCCCCGAGCTGACAGGGTACAAATCTGTTGTTCTGCCCCTGAACAGGTAGTTAACCTGCTGTCATTGAAAATAAGAATTTGTTCTTAACTGAGTTGCCTAGTTAAATAAAGGTAAAAATCTAGCTAAGTGGATGGGTCACTATTGTCTAGAGATGTTCATGAATTACAGTAGATGGCCATAATCACCACCGGACACACCTGGCTAAATTGAGTCATGTAATCATTCCCTTGCGAAGTGGAGTATTTTGTTTAGACATGTAGCTAGCGAGCTAAACAATGAACCATAAATCCAACCCATAGCTACAGTACACACTGATTGTCATAGCTAGCCACCATGCATGAAATGCTAATGTATGAATCTACAGGTAGCTTAAGCTAACCAACTAGGTTCAATGTTAGCTAGCTAGTTAACTTTAGGCTCTAACTAGCAATGCAAATCTGAGATACAAATAATATTACTACACAGATCATACACGTAACGTGAGCTAGCTAGCCAGCCAGCTAATATTCGTTAGCTAGCAAACAGTATGCTTTAACTTGAAAATGACTTTCTGACTAAATTAGAAACATATAATATCTAAAAAATGTAGCTAGACTCTTACCCCGTATACATTGATGAACGCTTCACGGCAGCGTGTCTCTTCCATTTGGTTTGTAGCTAGCTACCGCCTGTTTGGCCCATTGATGAATGCTTCACGACAGCGTGTCTCTTCCATTTGGTTTGTAGCTCGCTACCGCCTGTTTGGCCCATTGATGAATGCTTCACGACAGCGTGTCTCTTCCATTTGGTTTGTAGCTAGCTACCGCCTGTTTGGCCCATTGATGAATGCTTCACGACAGTGTGTCTCTTCCATTTGGTTTGTAGCTAGCTACCGCCTGTTTGGCCTATTGTTATGTCAAGTGACTCCAGGTCAAACAGACCGTTTGCAGAAAGTCGTCCATCACAACTTTTTCCCCACTGATCTTTGTCGATAGCACCCGCTAAATGTTGTGCAGCAATGTTGTTGATAGCAGTAGCAACACTTTTGCAGTTATCCATGCCTAACGTTATACAGTATCTTTCAAAAAGCAGCGGTAGCAAAGGTTATCTACGCATACTGTGCAGTTTATGTTATAGACAAAAGCATGCTACATGGCAGACCAATCAGAACGAATCTCTCGTCATGTTCATCTAGCCCACCCATTATCTCAGCCAATCATGGCTCGCGGGAAGGTTCCTGTCTTTTTCCGTGGCTGGCTAAACCAGCTAGACTCGTAATTTAATATTTTATTCATATTTACAGATGACATACAAGTTTGTTATTTTAAGGCACATGAAAGTTCACATGTTTCAGAAGGCATTTCTGCCCAAATAAAAACGCATTTTGATTAAACAAAAAAAAGTATCATTTGAAATGCCTCTCCTGTGAGGTAATTACATGCGACATACGCCTAGCTTATTGAAACGGGTCACATATAATGTAGGGCCGGGACGATACCTAATAATCAGTCCCAATATACTGTAGCTCCTAAACATCTCTTCTCTCATATCCAGCCGGGCCAGCTGGAAAGACGCCTAAATATCTGTCTGTCTGTGTCTGTTTGTCTGTTTGTCTGTTTATCTTCTTGAGAGAGCCCATCCATTACAGAAGGAGAGGAGTGGGGTCTGTAGTCCATTACAGAAGGAGAGGAGTGTGGGGTCTGTAGTCCATTACAGAAGGAGAGGAGTGGGGTCTGTAGTCCATTACAGAAGGAGAGGAGTGGGGTCTGTAGTCCATTACAGAAGGAGAGGAGTGTGGGGTCTGTAGTCCATTACAGAAGGAGAAGAGTGGGGGTCTGTAGTCCATTACAGAAGGAGAGGAG
Organism: Oncorhynchus gorbuscha; assembly: GCF_021184085.1. NCBI lineage: Eukaryota > Metazoa > Chordata > Actinopteri > Salmoniformes > Salmonidae > Oncorhynchus > Oncorhynchus gorbuscha. The sequence goes on along the minus strand of NC_060187.1, from coordinate 7,344,229 downwards.
TGGGGTCTGTAGTCCATTACAGAAGGAGAGGAGTGGGGTCTGTAGTCCATTACAGAAGGAGAGGAGTGGGGGTTGTAGTCCATTACAGAAGGAGAGGAGTGGGGGTTGTAGTCCATTACAGAAGGAGAGGAGTGGGGTCTGTAGTCCATTAGAGAAGGAGAGGAGTGGGGTCTGTAGTCCATTACAGAAGGAGAGGAGTGGGGTCTGTAGTCCATTACAGAAGGAGAGGAGTGGGGTCTGTAGTCCATTACAGAAGGAGAGGAGTGTGGGGTCTGTAGTCCATTACAGAAGGAGAAGAGTGGGGGTTGTAGTCCATTACAGAAGGAGAGGAGTGGGGTCTGTAGTCCATTACAGAAGGAGAGGAGTGGGGTCTGTAGTCCATTACAGAAGGAGAGGAGTGGGGTTGTAGTCCATTACAGAAGGAGAGGAGTGGGGGTTGTAGTCCATTACAGAAGGAGAGGAGTGGGGTCTGTAGTCCATTACAGAAGGAGAGGAGTGGGGTCTGTAGTCCATTACAGAAGGAGAGGAGTGGGGTCTGTAGTCCATTACAGAAGGAGAGGAGTGGGGGTTATAGTCCATTACAGAAGGAGAGGAGTGGGGGTTATAGTCCATTACAGAAGGAGAGGAGTGGGGGTTATAGTCCATTAGAGAAGGAGAGGAGTGGGGGTTATAGTCCATTAGAGAAGGAGAGGAGTGGGGTTATAGTCCATTACAGAAGGAGAGGAGTGGGGGTTATAGTCCATTAGAGAAGGAGAGGAGTGGGGGTTATAGTCCATTAGAGAAGGAGAGGAGTGGGGGTTATAGTCCATTACAGAAGGAGAGGAGTGGGGTCTGTAGTCCATTAGAGAAGGAGAGGAGTGTTGTCTGTAGTCCATTACAGAAGGAGAGGAGTGGGGTCTGTAGTCCATTAGAGAAGGAGAGGAGTGGGGGTTATAGTCCATTACAGAAGGAGAGGAGTGGGGGTTATAGTCCATTACAGAAGGAGAGGAGTGGGGTCTGTAGTCCATTACAGAAGGAGAGGAGTGGGGTCTGTTATAGTCCATTACAGAAGGAGAGGAGTGGGGTCTGTAGTCCATTACAGAAGGAGAGGAGTGGGGTCTGTAGTCCATTACAGAAGGAGAGGAGTGGGGGTTATAGTCCATTACAGAAGGAGAGGAGTGTGGGGTCTGTAGTCCATTACAGAAGGAGAGGAGTGGGGGTTATAGTCCATTAGAGAAGGAGAGGAGTGGGGGTTATAGTCCATTACAGAAGGAGAGGAGTGGGGTCTGTAGTCCATTACAGAAGGAGAGGAGTGGGGTCTGTAGTCCATTACAGAAGGAGAGGAGTGTGGGGGTTGTAGTCCATTACAGAAGGAGAGGAGTGTGGGGGCTGTAGTCCATTACAGAAGGAGAGGAGTGGGGTCTGTAGTCCATTACAGAAGGAGAGGAGTGGGGGTTATAGTCCATTACAGAAGGAGAGGAGTGGGGGTTATAGTCCATTACAGAAGGAGAGGAGTGGGGGTTATAGTCCATTACAGAAGGAGAGGAGTGGGGGTTGTAGTCCATTACAGAAGGAGAGGAGTGTGGGGGCTGTAGTCCATTACAGAAGGAGAGGAGTGGGGGTTATAGTCCATTACAGAAGGAGAGGAGTGGGGGTTGTAGTCCATTACAGAAGGAGAGGAGTGGGGGTTATAGTCCATTACAGAAGGAGAGGAGTGGGGGTTATAGTCCATTACAGAAGGAGAGGAGTAGGGGCTATAGTTTTCTGGCTAAAGAGGAAGTTGCACAACATCTCTTCTCTGGCGTACAGAAGCAGCATTAGCAGCCAAACAGCTGTGGTTCTACAGCATGTGATGTGTCTGCTATGGAGAACTGTTCCGTTCAGACTCAGCTCTGTCTGTCTCTAACCCTGTCTCTTTGACTCATCCCCACAGATTCCCAAGGGCCGATGAGCATGCCCCACTCCCATGGCCCTCCAATGGGTGGCATGGTGGGGCACCCCTCCGTCATCAGCACCTCCAGGACCCTTCCTTCCCCAATGAGCACCCTGGGCGCGCCCCTGAACGGCCTGGCGTCGCCTTACTCCGTCATCACGTCCTCCCTGGGCGCACCCTCCACGCCAGGGATCAACTTCGGATCGCTCCACAGTCCACAGATGAGAGAGGTGTGGTGCCACTTAGCTCCACTCAACTTGTGAGATCTGAAAACATCTAATGTTGCTGACTACGATCATCCAGAACAATAGATTTTTATCTCAATAGCTAGATTTCCCTCCAATTGGCGAACAAAATTTTAATGCGAATATAAAAAAATCTGTATAAAGAAAACATGCTAATGTTTCCCACCACGCGGTATGCTTCCACAAACTGACAGTGTGTGACGACGTAGTGCACACAAAGTGTACTGTTCCCTCTTAAGTTTTTATGTACTGAATAAAAATGGAACATTCAATGTGTTTCCATCACATTTTCAACTCTTACTGATAGTTTTGTCGCAAAAAAACATTTTTTATTAAGTAGCAAATGTGTGTAACAGTATAACTTTAGACCGTCCCCTCGCGCGAACCAGGGACCCTCTGCACACATCAACAACAGTCACCCGCGAAGCATCGTTACACATCGCTCCACAAAAGCCGCGGGGAACCACTACTTCAAGGTCTCAGAGCAAGTTACGTTGAAATGCTATTTAGCGCGCACCACCGCTAACTAGCTAGCCGTTTCACATCCGTTACATGTGCCTACTCTGGTCTTGGTACGAGCCCTCTAGCCAATGGCTCGCAGATACAGTGCAGGTGGGCTAGTCTTCATGATGAGATTATTATAGATAAGAGAATGTTTTTATTTGTCAAACTGCCGTCAAGCATTGGTCATCATGTCACCAGAATAAGACCCTGGATATTTATTGGAAAGGAGCATCAAGCTCATCACCGTTTCACCACCCTGTGAAGTTCCTCCCACCACCCTGTGAAGTTCCTCACCGTGCACTTTCACCACCCTGTGAAGTTAATCACACCACCCTGTGAAGTTCCTCACCGTGCACTTTCACCACCCTGTGAAGTTCCTCCCACCACCCTGTGAAGTTCCTCACCGTGCACTTTCACCACCCTGTGAAGTTCCTCACCGTGCACTTTCACCACCCTGTGAAGTTCCTCCCACCACCCTGTGAAGTTCCTCACCGTGCACTTTCACCACCCTGTGAAGTTCCTCCCACCACCCTGTGAAGTTCCTCACCGTGCACTTTCACCACCCTGTGAAGTTCCTCCCACCACCCTGTGAAGTTCCTCCCACCACCCTGTGAAGTTCCTCACCGTGCACTTTCACCACCCTGTGAAGTTCCTCACACCACCCTGTGAAGTTCCTCCCACCACCCTGTGAAGTTCCTCACCGTGCACTTTCACCACCCTGTGAAGTTCCTCACACCACCCTGTGAAGTTCTTCACCGTGCACTTTCACCACCCTGTGAAGTTCCTCACACCACCCTGTGAAGTTAATCACCGTGCACTTTCACCACCCTGTGAAGTTCCTCACCGTGCACTTTCACCACCCTGTGAAGTTCCTCACCGTGCACTTTCACCACCCTGTGAAGTTCCTCACACCACCCTGTGAAGTTCCTCACACCACCCTGTGAAGTTCCTCACACCACCCTGTGAAGTTCCTCACACCACCCTGTGAAGTTCCTCACACCACCCTGTGAAGTTCCTCACACCACCCTGTGAAGTTCCTCACCGTGCACTTTAACCACCCTGTGAAGTTCCTCCCACCACCCTGTGAAGTTCCTCACCGTGCACTTTCACCACCCTGTGAAGTTCCTCACACCACCCTGTGAAGTTCCTCACACCACCCTGTTAAGTTCCTCACACCACCCTGTGAAGTTCCTCACACCACCCTGTGAAGTTCATCATAAATTATAATCAGTAGCCTAATAAACTGCATGGTTTCACGAGATAGTGGGAGGACCACACGTCATGTCATCGCGCGACTCCCAAGTTTACTTCGATATGATGGGTATTACAGTAGATTCCTTCAGTTGGTGGCCAGATGTTCATTCAATGTGTACTGCATGTTTATCACTATATTCTGCTCAAGGACTGAATCAAGGACAGTCATTTTTCTTTTCTAAGTGTGTGGTTTTTACATGCCTTTTGGATACTCAGTGTGAAGGTTCGCCGTATCCAATATCTGGCGAGGACACGACATTACTGTAATCCACCACCTCTCCTTTGCCCTCTGCTTGACCTATAAACCTTTAGCCTAAAGGTCAGCTCTTAGTGGCTTGTTGTGGGTCAAACAGGCTGGGCAGACTATCCAAGTGAGACGCAGTGTGTGTGTGTGTGTGTGTGTGTGTGTGTGTGTGTGTGTGTGTGTGTGTGTGTGTGTGTGTGTGTGTGTGTGTGTGTGTGTGTGTGTGTGTGTGTGTCTGTGTGTCTGTCTGTCTGTCTGTGTGTCTGTGTGTCTGTGTGTGTCTGTGTGTGTGTCTGTGTGTGTCTGTGTGTGTGCCTTCTCAGTGTTAGCCTCAGCCCTTGAATGGATTATAGCAGTAATTGCCAAAGAAACACCATCTCTCTCAGTTTTCTCCCTCTCCGCTGAGCTTTCATCCTCCCATCTATAGGTTATTACAGGATCATTCACAACAATGGATAAGCTTCACTGACATAAACAATAAGCAACAATACCCACCGTAAGGACGCTATCTTACCATCTCACACAATGAACTACAACATCCTATAGGAATTCTCTCTAAGTGCTCTGTTATATAAACTACACAGCAGATAAGGGTTTTTGAAGGTCAGCCATTCAGTCAATGCTCCATCATACGTAAAGTGCTTTTGTGTTTATGTCTATGTTTCACTATCTGAAGCCAATGGCTGCCATTGTTACACTAATTATCAAGCCTTGTTTTAGAGATTATTTGAAAGGGGGAGATACAGTGGGTTCAAACAGTATTTGCCCCCTTTTCTGATTTTCTCTATTTTTTTTAAACTGAATCAGATCTTCAACCAAAACCTAATATTAGATAAGGGTAATCTGAGTTTACAAAAAAAAAATAGTACAAAATGTTGTTTTTTTTTTGGGGGGGGGGGGAACAAAGCCAGAACTGTGTGCTATAGAGGAGAGGATATCCTCTACTACAGTGGTAGGACAGATCAGGGTCTGAGGGAGACTGACTGTGAGCTATGGATGGTGCACTAAGCTATTCATGGGGCGCTTGTTTCCTCACAATATTGTTTTGAAAGGTTTGTTTTAGGACTGATGCCCAACTGAGCGTTTTACTCAATTGCGGGTCTCAATAGCTGCTGATGGAGATTATGTCTAAGCCTCCTGGAGTCTAAGCCTTTATATCTAAAGTAAATGGAGAATGTGCTGATATACACACTATCGTTCAAAATATTGTGGTCACTTAGAAATGTCCTTGTTTTTGAAAGAAGAAAAATAAGAAAAAAATTGTCCATTAAAATGTAATCAAATTGATCAGAAATACAGTGTAGACATTGTTAATGTTGAAATTACTATTGTAGCTGGAAATGGCTGATTTTTAATGGAATATCTACATAGGTGTACAGAGGCCCATTATCAGCAACCATCACTCCTGTGTTCCAATGGCACATTGTGTTAGCTAATCCAAGTTTATCATTTTAAAAGGCTAATTGATCATTAGAAAACCCCTTTTGCAATTATGTTAGCACAGCTGAAAATTGTTGTGCTGATTAATGAAACAATAAAATTGGCCTTCTTTAGACTAGTTGAGTACCTGGAGCATCAGCATTTGTGGGTTTAATTACAGGCTCAATATGGTCAGAAACAAAGAACTTTCTTCTGAAACTCGTCAGTCTATTCTTGTTCTGAGAAAGTAAGGCTATTCCGTGCGAGAAATGACCAATAAACTGAAGGTTTCGTACAATGCTGTGTACTTCTCCCTTCACAGAACGGTACAAACTGGCTCTAACCAGAATAGAAAGAGGAGTGGGAGGCCCCGGTGCACAACTGAGCAAGAGGACAAGTACATTAGAGTGTCTAGTTTGAGAAACAGATGCCTCACAAGTCCTCAACTGGCAGAATCATTAAATAGTACCCGCAAAACACCAGTCTCAACGTCAACAGTGAAGAGGCGACTCTGGGATGCTGGCCTTCTAGGTAGAGTTCCTCTGTCCAGTCTCAACGTCAACAGTGAAGAGGTGACTCTGGGATGCTGGCGTTCTAGGCAGAGTTCCTCTGTCCAGTCTCAACGTCAACAGTGAAGAGGCGACTGGGATGCTGGCCTTCTAGGCAGAGTTCCTCTGTCCAGTCTCAACGTCAACAGTGAAGAGGTGACTCTGGGATGCTGGCGTTCTAGGCAGAGTTCCTCTGTCCAGTCTCAACGTCAACAGTGAAGAGGCGACTGGGATGCTGGCCTTCTAGGCAGAGTTCCTCTGTCCAGTCTCAACGTCAACATTTACATTACATTTACATTTAAGTCATTTAGCAGAAGCTCTTATCCAGAGCGACTTACCAGTGAAGAGGCGACTGGGATGCTGGCGTTCTAGGCAGAGTTCCTCTGTCCAGTCTCAACGTCAACATTTACATTACATTTACATTTAAGTCATTTAGCAGAAGCTCTTATCCAGAGCGACTTACCAGTGAAGAGGCGACTGGGATGCTGGCCTTCTAGGCAGAGTTCCTCTGTCCAGTCTCAACGTCAACAGTGAAGAGGTGACTCTGGGATGCTGGCGTTCTAGGCAGAGTTCCTCTGTCCAGTCTCAACGTCAACAGTGAAGAGGTGACTCTGGGATGCTGGCATTCTAGGCAGAGTTCCTCTGTCCAGTCTCAACGTCAACATTTACATTACATTTACATTTAAGTCATTTAGCAGAAGCTCTTATCCAGAGCGACTTACCAGTGAAGAGGCGACTGGGATGCTGGCGTTCTAGGCAGAGTTCCTCTGTCCAGTCTCAACGTCAACAGTGAAGAGGTGACTCTGGGATGCTGGCGTTCTAGGCAGAGTTCCTCTGTCCAGTCTCAACGTCAACATTTACATTTAAGTCATTTAGCAGAAGCTCTTATCCAGAGCGACTTACCAGTGAAGAGGCGACTGGGATGCTGGCGTTCTAGGCAGAGTTCCTCTGTCCAGTCTCAACGTCAACATTTACATTACATTTACATTTAAGTCATTTAGCAGAAGCTCTTATCCAGAGCGACTTACCAGTGAAGAGGCGACTGGGATGCTGGCCTTCTAGGCAGAGTTCCTCTGTCCAGTCTCAACGTCAACAGTGAAGAGGTGACTCTGGGATGCTGGCGTTCTAGGCAGAGTTCCTCTGTCCAGTCTCTCAACAGTGAACATTTACATTTAAGTCATTTAGGCAGAGTGAATAGGCGACTGGGATGCTGGCCTTCTAGGCAGAGTTCCTCTGTCCAGTCTCAACGTCAACATTTACATTACATTTACATTTAAGTCATTTAGCAGAAGCTCTTATCCAGAGCGACTTACCAGTGAAGAGGCGACTGGGATGCTGGCGTTCTAGGCAGAGTTCCTCTGTCCAGTCTCAACGTCAACATTTACATTACATTTACATTTAAGTCATTTAGCAGAAGCTCTTATCCAGAGCGACTTACCAGTGAAGAGGCGACTGGGATGCTGGCCTTCTAGGCAGAGTTCCTCTGTCCAGTCTCAACGTCAACATTTACATTACATTTACATTTAAGTCATTTAGCAGAAGCTCTTATCCAGAGCGACTTACCAGTGAAGAGGCGACTGGGATGCTGGCCTTCTAGGCAGAGTTCCTCTGTCCAGTCTCAACGTCAACAGTGAAGAGGTGACTCTGGGATGCTGGCGTTCTAGGCAGAGTTCCTCTGTCCAGTCTCAACGTCAACAGTGAAGAGGCGACTGGGATGCTGGCCTTCTAGGCAGAGTTCCTCTGTCCAGTCTCAACGTCAACATTTACATTACATTTACATTTAAGTCATTTAGCAGAAGCTCTTATCCAGAGCGACTTACCAGTGAAGAGGCGACTGGGATGCTGGCGTTCTAGGCAGAGTTCCTCTGTCCAGTCTCAACGTCAACATTTACATTACATTTACATTTAAGTCATTTAGCATGCTGGCCTTCTAGGCAGAGTTCCTCTCTTATCCAGAGCTGGGACTTACCAGTGAAGTGAGGCGACTGGGATGCTGGCCTTCTAGGCAGAGTTCCTCTGTCCAGTCTCAACGTCAACATTTACATTACATTTACATTTAAGTCATTTAGCAGAAGCTCTTATCCAGAGCGACTTACCAGTGAAGAGGTTCCTCTGTCCAGTCTGGGATGCTGGCCTTCTAGGCAGAGTTCCTCTGTCCAGTCTCAACGTCAACAGTGAAGAGGCGACTGGGATGCTGGCCTTCTAGGCAGAGTTCCTCTGTCCAGTCTCAACGTCAACAGTGAAGAGGCGACTGGGATGCTGGCCTTCTAGGCAGAGTTCCTCTGTCCAGTCTCAACGTCAACAGTGAAGAGGCGACTGGGATGCTGGCCTTCTAGGCAGAGTTCCTCTGTCCAGTCTCAACGTCAACAGTGAAGCGGCGACTGGGATGCTGGCCTTCTAGGCAGAGTTCCTCTGTCCAGTCTCAACGTCAACAGTGAAGAGGCGACTGGGATGCTGGCCTTCTAGGCAGAGTTCCTCTGTCCAGTCTCAACGTCAACAGTGAAGAGGCGACTGGGATGCTGGCCTTCTAGGCAGAGTTCCTCTGTCCAGTCTCAACGTCAACAGTGAAGAGGCGACTGGGATGCTGGCCTTCTAGGCAGAGTTCCTCTGTCCAGTCTCAACGTCAACAGTGAAGAGGCGACTGGGATGCTGGCCTTCTAGGCAGAGTTCCTCTGTCCAGTCTCAACGTCAACAGTGAAGAGGCGACTGGGATGCTGGCCTTCTAGGCAGAGTTCCTCTGTCCAGTCTCAACGTCAACAGTGAAGAGGCGACTGGGATGCTGGCCTTCTAGGCAGAGTTCCTCTGTCCAGTCTCAACGTCAACAGTGAAGAGGCGACTGGGGGATGCTGGCCAGTTCTAGGCAGAGTTCCTCTGTCCAGTCTCAACGTCAACAGTGAAGAGGTGACTCTGGGATCCAGTCTCAACGTCAACAGTGAAGAGGGCTCTTCTTCTAGGCAGAGTTCCTCTGTCCAGTCTCAACGTCAACAGTGAAGAGGTGACTCTGGGATGCTGGCCTTCTAGGCAGAGTTCCTCTGTCCAGTCTCAACGTCAACAGTGAAGAGGTGACTCTGGGATGCTGGCGTTCTAGGCAGAGTTCCTCTGTCCAGTCTCAAACAGTGAAGAGGTGACTCAACAGTGAAGAGGTGACTCTGGGATGCTGGCCTTCTAGGCAGAGTTCCTCTGTCCAGTCTCAACGTCAACAGTGAAGAGGTGACTCTGGGATGCTGGCGTTCTAGGCAGAGTTCCTCTGTCCAGTCTCAACGTCAACAGTGAAGAGGTGACTCTGGGATGCTGGCCTTCTAGGCAGAGTTCCTCTGTCCAGTCTCAACGTCAACAGTGAAGAGGTGACTCTGGGATGCTGGCCTTCTAGGCAGAGTTCCTCTGTCCAGTCTCAACGTCAACAGTGAAGAGGTGACTCTGGGATGCTGGCCTTCTAGGCAGAGTTCCTCTGTCCAGTCTCAACGTCAACAGTGAAGAGGTGACTCTGGGATGCTGGCCTTCTAGGCAGAGTTCCTCTGTCCAGTCTCAACGTCAACAGTGAAGAGGTGACTCTGGGATGCTGGCGTTCTAGGCAGAGTTCCTCTGTCCAGTCTCAACGTCAACAGTGAAGAGGTGACTCTGGGATGCTGGCGTTCTAGGCAGAGTTCCTCTGTCCAGTCTCAACGTCAACAGTGAAGAGGTGACTCTGGGATGCTGGCGTTCTAGGC